>NC_060194.1:36494166-36566666 GCF_021184085.1 Oncorhynchus gorbuscha | reverse complement strand
CAAGCCCATAGAGTATGCAGCACAACACTGAGATGTCAAGCCCATAGAGTACGCAGCACAACACTGAGATGTCAAGCCCATAGAGTACGCAGCACAACACTGAGATGTCAAGCCCATAGAGTACGCAGCACAACACTGAGATGACAAGCCCATAGAGTACGCAGCACAACACTGAGATGTCAAGCCCATAGAGTAGGCAGCACAACACTGAGATGTCAAGCCCATAGAGTACGCAGCACAACACTGAGATGACAAGCCCATAGAGTACGCAGCACAACACTGAGATGACAAGCCCATAGAGTACGCAGCACAACACTGAGATGACAAGCCCATAGAGTACGCAGCACAACACTGAGATGTCAAGCCCATAGAGTACGCAGCACAACACTGAGATGACAAGCCCATAGAGTACGCAGCACAACACTGAGATGTCAAGCCCATAGAGTACGCAGCACAACACTGAGATGACAAGCCCATAGAGTATGCAGCACAACACTGAGATGTCAAGCCCATAGAGTACGCAGCACAACACTGAGATGTCAAGCCCATAGAGTACGCAGCACAACACTGAGATGTCAAGCCCATAGAGTACGCAGCACAACACTGAGATGTCAAGCCCATAGAGTACGCAGCACAACACTGAGATGTCAAGCCCATAGAGTACGCAGCACAACACTGAGATGACAAGCAAGCCCATAGAGTACGCAGCACAACACTGAGATGTCAAGCCCATAGAGTACGCAGCACAACACTGAGATGTCAAGCCCATAGAGTACGCAGCACAACACTGAGATGACAAGCCCATAGAGTACGCAGCACAACACTGAGATGTCAAGCCCATAGAGTACGCAGCACAACACTGAGATGTCAAGCCCATAGAGTACGCAGCACAACACTGAGATGTCAAGCCCATAGAGTACGCAGCACAACACTGAGATGACAAGCCCATAGAGTACGCAGCACAACACTGAGATGACAAGCCCATAGAGTACGCAGCACAACACTGAGATGACAAGCCCATAGAGTACGCAGCACAACACTGAGATGACAAGCCCATAGAGTACGCAGCACAACACTGAGATGACAAGCCCATAGAGTACGCAGCACAACACTGAGATGACAAGCCCATAGAGTACGCAGCACAACACTGAGATGTCAAGCCCATCGACATTGTTATCAGCTAAGATAAGACAGGGTTTTCAATGAGAAAGATAATTTTTCAGTGTTTTCAAAGACATCTACTGTATCTCCGATCTGCACATGCATTACCGAAAACATCTTGTACAAGCTGATGTTGGCTTAGATTAAACCTTTTCAAATAGCCAGATCACTGAACGATATTTCATTCCATCAACAATGCATTGGGAAAGTATTCAGACCCCTTGACTTTTCCACATTTTCTTACATTACAGCCTTATTCTAAAATGTATTAAATAGGTTTTTTTTAACCCTCATCAACCTACACACAATACCCCATAAGGACAAAGCAAAGACAGATTTTCAGAAATGTTTGCAAATGTATAAATAATAAAAAGATGAAGTATTACATTTCCATAAGAATTCAGACCCTTTACTCAGTACTTTGTTGAAGCACCTTTGGCAGTGATTACAGCCTTGAGTCTTCTTGGGGATGACGCTACAAGCTTGACACACCTGTATTTGAGGAGTTTCTCCCATTCTTCTCCGCAGATCCTCTCAAGCTCTGTCAGGTTGCATTGGGAGCGTTGCTGCACAGCTATTTTCAGGTCTCTCCGGAGTCTTTAGGTGCCTTTTGGTACTCCAGGCAAGCTCTCATGTGCCTTTTACTGAGGAGAGGCTTCCGTCTGGCCACTCTACCATAAAGGCCTGACTGGTGGAATGCTGCAGAGATGGTTGTCCTTCTGGAAGGTTCTCCCATCTCCACAGAGGAACTCTGGAGCTCAGTCAGAGTGACCACTGGGTTCTTGGTCACCTCTCTGACCAAGGCCCTTCTCCCCCTGATTGCTCAGTTTGGCCGGGCGGCTCTAGGAAGGGTCTTGGTGGGTCCAAACTTCTTACATTCAATAATGATGGAGGCCACTGTGTTCTTGGGGACCTTCAATGCTGAAGAAATATTTTGATACCCTTCCCAAGATCTGAGCCTCGACCCAATCCTGTCTCTGAGCTCTACGGACAATTCCTTCAACCTCATGGCTTGGTTTTTGCTCTGACATGCACTGTCAACTGTGAAAGCTTATGTAGACAGATGTATGCCTTTCCAAATCATTTGCAATCAATAGAATTTACGACAGATGGGCTCCAATCAAGTTGTAGAAAATCTCAAGGATGATCAATGGAAACAAGATGCACCTGAGCTCAATTTCGAGTCTCATAGCAAAGGGTCTGAATACTTATGTAGGTAAATAAGGTATTTCTGTTTTAGTTTTTCATAAATTTGAAAATATTTCTAAAAACCTGTTTTCGCTTTGTCATTATGAGGAATTGGGTGTAGATTAATGAGGATTTGTATTTATTTAATCCATTTTAAAATAAGGCTGTAACATAACAGAATGTGGAACAAGTCAAGGGGTCTGAATACTTTCCGAAGGCCCTGTATATGTGTGAAACCGTCCATATGTAATAAAGTGTAAAATGGCCCACCCTAACCTTACTAAATACTGTATATTCTAATTCCTTCACTGCAAATGTTACCACAAAGTGCTCCAGTTCTATACAGATAGCTTCAGACAAGGTTTCCCCTGAGCACCTATACAGTAGTAGAGAACAAGCTATACCCTCTGTTTTGATGGCTTGTAATGAGGATAAATATAGACTTTATAATAGCAAAGTGACCATATTCGGTCTGTACAGGTACTGCATGTGCACCAGGTTACACGTGTACACACACTCGAAAAATGTACACACACACACACCTACACACACAGAGATAACTTCTCCCCGGAATGAGTTCCCCTCCCTTCTCTCAGGTAGTCATCATTGTGATGCTGCTCTGCTCTGTTGTTCCTCTCTCAGTTGGGACTATCCTCCTGATGAAAAGACATCATTAAGAGACAACCTTGACGTCTGAAAGTGGAGGGAGAAGAGGAGGAAGGGAACAAGGGACGGGTGAGGAGGGGATGAGGAGGTGGAGAGAAATTATCTTCAGCAAACACACAATCAGACTAAAACCCTTCTCCAGCAGTCAAGACAAAAGACACTGCTGTGCCTCTGTCTCCCAATAAAATCCTTCTCCAGCTCTTTATTTAGGCTACAATGCCTTTTAAATGCCTTTCTTTGGCTTGCAGGCTCTGTGAACTCTCTCTTGGATTGGTAAAGTGGCAAACGTTCAGACTGCAAGAAATTCCCAGCTACTCTCCATAAGAAACAAGAAGTCAAGTGCAAAGACAAACTAGGATTTTGAAAAGGTTTGAGTCAGAGTGAGGCACATGAAGTGGACAGCTACTGTCATGCAAATGAGCACAAGAGATAAGACACAGCCATGGGAATAGCTGTCATCTTTCCAGAGAGCAGAGAAGACAAAGATAAAGTTATCGTATCCATATTCAGAAGAACTGTCTGTATATATTTGCATTATTGTGATATAAAGATGTTATAGTCAACTCATAAAGATAATAAAACTGTGGAAGTGACCTAAAGGCTTTGTGAAGCATTTTAAAAGTGCTTTCCACAAAGGAGTAACTCTCCATACTACGTCTGGAAGTTTTGATAAGAACCCTGTGGTATAATTAACCAATAAGCCCTGCGGGGGTGGGGTATATGGCCAATATACCACGGCTAATGGCTGTTCTTACGCACAACGCAACAAGGAGTGCCTGGATACAGCACTTAGCTGTCCATATGCCACAAACCTCGAGGTGTCTTATTGCTATTAGAAACTGGTTACCAACGTAATTAGAGCAGTAAAAATTAACTTTCTGTCATAATCGTGGTATGTGGTCTGATATACCATGCCTTTCAGCCAATCAGCATTCAGGACTTGAACCATCCAGTTTATAATTAAGGTTAGTTTTGATAAGGACCACGTGTTTTATTAAAAGTTTTATTCCTCTCTTTATACAGTGCAGGTCCTAGATCAGCCGTTCCCAAACTATTCTGTGCCACGATGACTTACCTACAGTCTTTTGAATTTCTTTATGAGCCTCAAGAACAAAAAACAATATTTCTCGCCACTATTTCTCGCCCATTAAGCCACAACCCAAATAGGACCTATCTGTCACCCATTTCAGACAAGCCATTTGGGAAAAAGTGCCATAGATTGTTTAGGATGAGAATCACATCCTGGTTGAATAACAATCTCCCGAAGGCTCTAGCAATATGGCAACGTGTGGGAAACACGAAACGGTTCAGCATGAAATATCCACATAACACCTGCTCTGTACACACACACACACACACACACACACACACACACACACACACACACACACACACACACACACACACACACACACACACACACACACACACACACACACACACACACACACACACACACATGTGCACCACACACCTGCCCTGAACCATATGTGCAATTCGCTCCCTGGTTCTTTTTAATGAGAGTGTAGCAAAGGCGTCGCTACGCGAGGGGATCCAGGGCTGAGGGATATATGAGAGCCATATGTTGCAGAAGTGAATACACGTGTTAGCATCCCTCATCGGATATGTGAGACCCCATACTGGGCGTCAGGCTCTCTTGATCGTGGGTAAAGCTTATGGGAGACATTATTGATGAAAGGAGAGCATGAAAATGAACATAAATACTCTCTTATATTACCAATGTAATAACACATCATAAAGCAGACCATTTTACCCAGAGCAACATAAGACGACTGCTAATATTCTCTATATGTGAGTTTGGCCCATGCAAGAATAAGATCCCGTCCTTTCATATGTCTGGACACCAAGGTGGTACAAGAGGGCGACTGGAACTGGGCCAAAGAGTTTGTTTCTGGTACCTTCTCTCCTTACAACTAGATCTACATTCTGACGGGCAACACAATGGCCTGCCTCCACGAGCCTAGCACCTCTGCCCTCTTCATGCTGTAAAACGTCTGCCTGGGGTCCTTGCTCCCAGGACCCCCGCTGGTATAGGTCACAGAGGAGAAGCCTGCACAGCCAGAGCCCTCTGGTCCTATAGACCCTGAGGTATACAGAGGCTTTTAAAAGTGTTGATGTAGTGCTGAGGAAGCGAAAGAAGCCCACCCTCTCAGTTCTAACAGACTGGGCTGTCTGGGTGGCTATAACTCAGGACACACTTCATCCTGGTCCATCTTACTGAAGAACAATGACATATATCATATCAGTTATGGGGCCTCTCTTAGTAGCCTATATATCAACTTCCTGTCACATCTGGATATTTCAAACCTGGCTCTGAAATTCTGATTAACCCCTGCACTGCCACAGAATACTGCAGGATGCTACGGAAGATAACAGTCTTCAGGTCTCAGGAAAGGCTACACATCATGCACGAGTGGTTCACTGACCAACCTCTGTTACTCATGAATGAAATGGAGCAAACTGAATGTGTGAGACATCAGCCACTCTCGTAGGAAATGGAAGTACTGTACAATAAAAAGTGCTATTTTATTATTGATGCCTAAACGCCTCAGTTTAAATAATAAACAAGCACTTTATACTCAGCCTCCATTTTCGTACCAATCAGGCATTTAGGAACACTAACACAATGCAAATGGGTGTTTACACGTTTTACAGCTTAAAGTGAAACAGCATTTCTCACACTCTGCAGTTTTGAAATCAATCATTCAGTGTTTACCGGGTGTAACAGAACTAAACAAGAAGAAAATGTTTGCAATGCCTTCCTGGACATCAACGAACAGACCTGCACACGTCTGGTAGAAAGACGTATTTAGTACATGAACCCAAACTTGCATTCTTGGTATGCAGCGACAATGTAGCTACCATGATCAACATAGCTACCATGTTGAGAGCCACAGAGCCCGTAGTTGTGATCAATAAAAGTCATTAACAATCCCTATGGGCTGTGCTGTACCCTCTGGCTCTACAAGATTGCTTCAGCTGAAACCTTTTTATTGGTTTAATTGCTTTTCAAATCAGTTTCGTATATACTTAATTTATAAATTAAATTCTTCTTATTTTTTCCTTACATTAGGATTGAGTAATTATACTGTTTAATTAATCATTGATGAATAATTTATTGTATCCCTGTGCTGTAAATAATGTGTTACTGATTCTGTAGCAGAGGCTATAATTGCTTGGCTATAAGTGATATAGCGTGTAAGTGTAAAGGGTTTCAATTGGTTTTGGCTTGAATGTTTTGGTATGTCAGTCAACAGCCCTGTGACGTTGCCTTTGGTGAATGCTATGCGGGATCCTTGGGATGCCCTACCCCATTGAAGTTGACATTTCAAATGGTTAAGGTAAGGGTTAGGGTTAGGTGAAGGTTAGGGTTACGGTAAGGGTTAGGTAAAGGTTAGGGTTAAGGTAAGGGTAAGGGTAAGGCGTTAGGGTATGGTCGTCCCAAGGATCTTAGATAGCTCTGGCCTGCGGGTTTTGTGCCGTCTAAAGAGAGCCTAAGGGAAACACTGGCTGCTCCTGTTGTTCCCTGTGGTGGCTGTGGTGGGGTGAGCACCTGCTCACAGGGCTGCTGTGAGGCTGTCTGTGGCCATAGCAGGCAAAACAGGGAAACCATTCACACTCCGTCAGACTCCATGTCTCTCTCTTTCTACTTTCTGTCTCACTCTCTCCTCCTTGCTCTACCCTTTCTGACATATCCTCTTGCTCCCCATCTTCCCTTATCTCTCTCTGCACTTCACTTCATGTCCCTCTCCCCTCTCTCCTCTCTCTCCCTCTCCTGCCTGTCTCTTTTGACACAAACATAAACAACTGCAACCAAAGGCTGTAAAAGGCCATTGGAACTCGATGGCCCTGATAGAAAAGGGGGAGTTGTAAACAATAAATAAATAAGAATGGGTAAATCACTCTGCCGGCCCCAGGAATGCCAGCAGTAAGTGAGCAGTTTTCCTTGCCACTGAGGACCATGTTGGGTGCTTAAGGGATCCGCAGTAGGCTGTAAGTCTGATGAACACAAACATTGAGAGTGGGTGGGATGTTGGCAGCCCGGGCTTTAGTCTACAATATATTCAGAGTCTCTGTCTGTGGGATTTAGCCCAATAAAGCTGCCTGATGTTGACCCCTCTTCTCTCAAGCCTCCCTCTGGTCATCACTATCTGGTCATGCTAGAAAGGACACAAGTACAACTCTATCTTGTGATTATAGCCACTAACCTTAACCGCACACCTCATTAAGACCACAAAGCTCATCCAATTTGGTCCATTCAAGAAAGCATGGTCATCTAGCAACTACTCCTCCTCCTTCACACGTTCAGCTCTTTATGAGAATGGTCTCACCCCATAACATAATTAAGCAATAATGCACGAGGGGGTGTGGTATATGACCAATATACCACAGCTAAGGGCTGTTCTTATGGACCACGGAACGCGGAGTATCTGGACACAGCCCTTTGTCGTGGTATATTGACCATATATCACAAACCCCTGAGGTGCCTTATATTATATTATACTGTAAATTCCCTTAGGAATGGTCTGACCCCATGGTATAACTTCCCTTACAGGCATCATTAGCACCTCCCACTCACAGTCAGAGATATAGAGTTCAGTAAACCCTGTCATCCCATCTGAAGTTCCAAACCATGTCATCCCATCTGAAGTTCCAAACCCTGTCATCCCATCTGAAGTTCCAAACCATGTCATCCCATCTGAAGCTCCAAACCCTGTCATCCCATCTGAAGTTCCAAACCCTGTCATCCCATCTGAAGCTCCAAACCCTGTCATCCCATCTGAAGTTCCAAACCCTGTCATCCCATCTGAAGTTCCCAAACCCTGTCATCCCATCTGAAGTTCCAAACCCTGTCATCCCATCTGAAGTTCCAAACCCTGTCATCCCATCTGAAGTTCCCAAACCCTGTTATCCCATCTGAAGTTCCAAACCCTGTCATCCCATCTGAAGTTCCAAACCCTGTCATCCCATCTGAAGCTCCAAATCCTGTCATCCCATCTGAAGTTCCAAACCCTGTCATCCCATCTGAAGCTCCAAATCCTGTCATCCCATCTGATGTTCCAAACCCTGTCATCCCATCTGAAGTTCCCAAACCCTGTTATCCCATCTGAAGTTCCAAACCCTGTTATCCCATCTGAAGTTCCAAACCCTGTCATCCCATCTAAAGTTTCAAATCCTGTCATCCCATCTGAAGTTCCAAACCCTGTCATCCCATCTGAAGTTCCAAACCCTGTCATCCCATCTGAAGTTCCAAACCCTGTCATCCCATCTGAAGCTCCAAATCCTGTCATCCCATCTGAAGTTCCAAACCCTGTCATCCCATCTGAAGTTCCAAATCCTGTCATCCCATCTGAAGTTCCAAACCCTGTCATCCCATCTGAAGTTCCAAACCCTGTCATCCCATCTGAAGTTCCAAATCCTGTCATCCCATCTGAAGTTCCAAACCCTGTCATCCCATCTGAAGTTCCAAACCCATTACATTCTAGTAGGAATACACAATACCCACAATTCAATATCAAGTTATGAGTTACACTTGGTTTAGTTGAGAACTAACGTGAATTCAACATTAAATCAACTAAACATTTACCATGTCATTGGATTTAGATAAAAATTTGGGTGAAAAAATTAAGAAATCCCTTATGTTGATTACTTTTTGCAAATCCAATCAGTTTTCCACAATGATTCATTTTTGTTGTTGTTGTTGAAATGACGTGGAAACAACATTGATTCAACCAGTTTGTGGCCAGTTAGTTTGCAGAACTCTGTATGGTTCTGCTCCCACATCAATAACCCTATGGACCAATCACAGGACATCTTGAGGACATTTGGAATGAACAACAGCCAACAGCAGAACAAGAAAGAACAGTCAGGATGTACAATAAGTTACTTAACTACCAATACAATTAAAAGCACAAGCCTGCTATGCAAATATTAACCACTACCCTTTTCAACCCAACTGGGTCTTGACTGGTCCCAGATCTGTTTGCGCTGCATAGCCAACTCCTAGGCTAGCTCTTCCTACAGTAGGTCTCAAAGTGCTTTACATTGTTCTACACTCAGGCATAGCCCAAGGAGCTACTGAAAGAATAATGAGCCAATCAATGCCAGGATGGCAGGCAAATTACCATATGTCTGACCTTTGGTCTATATCACTGGAAACCTTTAGAAAAACATAATTATTCAATCAAAGTCACTCTTTAATGCCACTTACTTACCCTGGTCAATTGGGGTTGAGAGTCACAATGTACAAGAATGACCCAACATGTAGAAAAAAAAACCTTGCATTATTGGATAGGATGAATAAGAGCTGTTGTTCAATATAGGATCAGCATGTAGACTAATTGTCAACATGATTAAACTCATCATATTCACCATTGTCATTCTTATAACTGTTAAGTAAAACTTGAATGATCATACCCACATGAAACTAATGGACTACATCATGCAAGTGATGCAACACATGATTCATTCAACTAAAATATATTAGTCCATGTCCAATTCTGAAAACAATGATGCATTGAATAACACAAAGAACACAGAGCCCACACAGTGTAGCAGCCAAAGGAGACACGTACCTCAAAAGAATACGACACAACACCCTTTGTCATTGACAATAACCTAAACAAAGCATGCAATGGCAGCTGATTAAACATAGCATGTGTACATTCAGAGCACCAGCAACCGAAGGCGCGGCCGCGGTAAAAACGCTGTTAAAGCGAATGCAATACCTGTTCATCCATCCTCCACCATCTCTCTCTACGGCTAAACTCACTCACCATTCACTGTGCGAGATGGACAGGTAAGCAGGCGATGTCTGGTTTGTTGCCAGTCGTCCTCTCGTACGCAGACAGGTTTTCCTCCACGTCTGAAATCAACACAAAGGGTGGAGCAGGGCACCAAGCTCTCTCTGGGTCTTGGTAATCACAATGCCTGGATGAGAATCGGCTATTAAACTACCAATCCCCTCTGCCGCACCTGTCTCTTCCTCGAGCGGCTTCTGCGCGTAACCGTGGCATCCCCGTTATCTTCCAGTGAACGAGTCCAGACCAGGTCAAACCTTTCCAATAAACCTTTCCCGGGTAAAAGAGAAATATGGTACCTGCAGGTGCAGTGCTTTTTTTTTATAGGCTACATTTCAGTGCCTTGTTTGAAGATAAGGATATGTTTCGCACCCCTGCAAATCACACAATGAAATCCAAGAGTGGGCTATAATCGGTGTAGAGGGTTAAGCGTCACCTTCAAATGACCAGAAGGCTTAGGCTATATGTGCAGACAAAATACTCACGAGTCTTTTCATTCTGTCTTAATTCATTCTCTCTGTCTGTGGACCCCAGCTGTGCAGTCTGTCCAGGTTTGCATGCAGTGCTCCCTTGACAGCCGAAGAAAGATACTGGTCAAGCTCTCAGCTAGCACAGGCTCAGGCTATAATGGATATATTCCAACACTATGTTGAGGAAGGATACCAACGCAGAATGTCTCCAATATCCAATAATACATCAAGTCAAATCGAATGTTATTGGTCGCATACACATATTTAGCACCACCAACACAGGGACAGAAATATTCAGGGAACGTTTCAAAATGACAAAGCACCCCACAATGCATGAAGGGGGACGTCATTGATCTCTCTGTCTCTCTTTCTCTCTTTCTCTCTTTCTCTCTCTCTGTCTCTCTCTCTGTCTCTCTCTCTTTCACGCACGCATACACGCACACAAATACATACAAACATTTTTTTTCTTGCATATTCAAATCTAGCAGGTATTTCATCATGAAAAATACACTGAATGTACAAAACATTAAGAACACCTTCCTTATATTGAGTTTGCCCCCCCCCCCCCACACACTTTTCCCTCAGAACAGCTTCAATTGTTCTGGGAATGGACTCTACAAGGTGTCGAAAGCATTTCACAGTGATGCTTCCCACAGTTGTGTCATGTTGGCTGAATGTCCTTTGGGTGGTGGAACATTCTTGACAAGTACAGGAAACTGTTGAGTGTGAAAAACCCATTAGTGTTGCACTTCTTGACACAAACATGTACTCCTGGCACTGGTCATTCACCCTGGGTCATTCACCCTGGGCAAACATTCACATGTAACATGTAAGACATTTAGCAAGCGTTTTTATCCAAAGACACTTACAGTCTTGCGACCATACATTTTATTTATGGGTGGTACCAGTGCTCTACCAACTGAGCAGCACTGCATCACTACACAACTCGTCTCAATTGTCTCAAGGCTTAAAAATCCTTATTTAACCTTTCTCCTCCTCTTCATCTACACTGATTGAAGTGGATTTAACAAGTGACATCAATAAGGGATCATAGCTTTTACCTTGATATACCTGGTCAGTCTATGTCATGGAAAGAGCAGGTGTTCTTAATGTTTTGTACACTCAGTGTATAACAAACAAAACAATCCTCCCCCAAAAATGTAAACATTAGGTTTTGTCTTTGAACACTGTAGCATATCACTAGAAATGTGGACCAAACTGCAAATGTCTATTTTGGAGAAAGAATTACATTCAGTTAAGGATCCAATAAAATGTTATCTAACACAATTATTTTATAACCCATGAAGGACAAATCTTGGTGTGAAAATGTCAAAAATGAAAATAGCCTAAAAAACAGTGCATAATAAAGGAACCCCTGCTGGAGGAAGGAATAGAGTGAGAGGTAAGATGAGAGTGGGATCATTTCCCACAGGGAATTATGCTGTCATCCACTCCCATTGCTATCAGTGGAAGCTGTCAAAACTAAGGAAACAAGAGGATGGGGGAGGACATGGGAGCGGCTGAGTGGCAGATATCTTCAGGAAAGCATCTCAACAAATAAGAACAGGGTATCTATCATTTTGGACAGTAACGGTTATATTCACTAAATCAAATTTGATTTAGCCTATTCAATATATTCTGTGAGATAGGAGAGACAAAATCATGGTTGTAAATGATGTTTTTCCTAATTACATAAATAGTCTTATCCATCTGTAACAACTATTCATATCACACTTTTTAGTGTGTTTCTATCTGCCTCTGAACACAGTCAGGGGCAGATAGAGGCAACGATTATTAAGGAATTAAGGTTTTCATTGTTTTACAAAAAGCGACAGTTAAAACACATAAAAACAAATGACTTGGATGGCTCATTGAGCTTCCGTGCTTTCACAGACTACAGGTTGACTGAGTTCACAACTGACCAAAATCAGACCAGAAACAGTAACAAATAAAACTACAGTATGAAATAAAGATAAAACAGGTAGCCATATTATAAGATCAATGGTAAATCTTTTGAAAATCCAAATACATAGGCTAACTGAAAGACAATCACCTCAACGGAGGACGGGTTCCATTATCTAAACAATATCCCAGTGGTGTAAAGTACTTCAAGTAAAACTACTTTAAAGTACTACTTAGGTAGTTTTTTGGAGGTATCAGTACTTTACTTTACTATTTATATTTTTGCCAACTTTTGCTTTTACTTCACTACATTCCTGAAGAAAATGATGTACTTTTAACATTTTCCTGACACCTTAAAGTACTCGCTACATTTTCACCGGAAAATTCACACTAATTCACACACTTATCAAGAGAACATCCCTGGTCATTCCTACTGCCTCTGATCGGGCAGACTCATTATAGACAAATGCTTAATTTGTAAATGATGTGTGTATGTTGGAGTGTGCCTGGCTAGCCGCCTGGCTATCCGTCAATTAAAATACAAATAAAATGGTGCCATCTGGTTTGTTTAATATAAGGAATTTGAAATGATTTATACTTTTTTATACTTAAGTACATTTTAGCAATTCCATTTACTTTTAATACTTAAGTACATGTAAAACCAAATACTTTTAGACTTTTACTCAAGTAGTATTTTACTGGGTGACTTTCACTTTTACTTGAGCCATTTTCTATGAATGTTTCTTTACTTGTACTCAAGTATGACAATTGACTACTTTTCCCACCACTGCATTTCCATAGCTGGGGTTCAATACACAGCTTGGACCCCTGTTTGTATTTATTATGGATCTCCATCAGCTGCTGCCAGCTAAATTAAGGCAGTTATACCATTTGATAAACATTACAATACATTCATAACAGATTTCACAACACACTATTTATGGTTCCTCAGGCCTCTACTCCATTACCACATGTCTCCACTGTCCTATTAGCATCTCTCCACACAAAGAATAAACCGCAAACAAATGGACATTAGTGCAGTGGCATAACTTTTAAAGCAATACATAGCCTGTCAAATGTTAATAAACGCTGATAAAGAAAGTAAACACATACCTCCGTACAACTGAACACACCGCAAACATTTATTAAAAATGCAAGGTTCTAAAAATAGTTATCTAGCAGACACAGCAAAACAACGACACCACATAGACTCCACAAACTTTGGGTACAAATGTTCTGATCCCCACTGGTATAAGGGGCACTTTTATACTTTTGACCTGACCTCTCCCCTTACAAAAAAAAAGATTGCAGTCAGAGTACAGTATACGTGCAGTATAACTGCAGTATGTTGCAAATACTGTCTCCAAAATAACCACAGTTACTGCACTTTTACTTTCAAAACATAAATATTTTTTGTCTTGGACCCTGATTGTCTAATCAGGGTCCAAGAGGAATCACACTGACCCAAACCTTATCTGGTCTATCTCTCGCTCGCTCCCTCCCTCCCTTTCTCAATTCAATTCAATTCAAGGGCTTTATTGGCATGGGAAACATGTGTTAACATTGCCAAAACAAGTGAGGTAGATAATATATAAAGTGAAATAAACAATAAAAATTAACAGTAAACATCACACATACAGAAGTTTCAAAACAATAAAGACATTACAAATGTCATATTATATATATATACAGTGTTTTAACAATGTACAAATGGTAAAGGACACAATATAAAATAAACAAGCATAGATATGAGTTGTATTTACAATGGTGCGTGTTCTTCACTGGTTGTCCTTTTCTCATGGCAACAGGTCACAAATCTTGCTGCTGTGATTGCACACTGTGGAATTTCAACCAGTATTTCGCTACATTTCGCTACACTCGCATTAACATCTGCTAACCATGTGTATGTGACAAATAAAATTTGATTTGATGGGAGTTTTTCAAAATTGGATTTGTTTTCAAATTCTTTGTGGATCTGTGTAATCTGAGGGAAATATGTCTCTCTAATATAGTCATACATTGGGCAGGAGGTTAGGAAGTGCAGCTCAGTTTCCACCTCATTTTGTGGGCAGTGAGCACATAGCCTGTCTTCTCTTGAGAGCCATGTCTGCCTACGGTGGCCTTTCTCAATAGCAAGGCTATGCTCACTGAGTCTGTACATAGTCAAAGCTTTCCTTAATTTTGGGTCAGTCACAGTGGTCAGGTATTCTGCCGCTGTGTACTCTCTGTGTAGGGCCAAATAGCATTCTAGTTTGCTCTGTTTTTTTGTTAATTCTTTCCAATGTGTCAAGTAATTATCTTTTTGTTTTCTCATGATTTGGTTGGGTCTAATTGTGCTGCTGTCCTGGGGCTCTGTAGGGTGTGTTTGTGTTTGTGAACAGAGCCCCAGGACCAGCTTGCTTAGGGGACCCTTCTCCAGGTTCATCTCTCTGTAGGTGATGGCTTCGTTATGGAAGGTTTGGGAATCGCTTCCTTTTAGGTGGTTATAGAATTTAACGGCTCTTTTCTGGATTTTGATAATTAGTGGGTATCAGCCTAATTCTGCTCTGCATGCATTATTTGGTGTCCTACGTTGTACACGGAGGATATTTTTGCAGAATTCTTCATGCAGAGTCTCAATTTGGTGTTTGTCCCATTTTGTGAAGTCGTGGTTGGTGAGCGGACCCCAGACCTCACAACCATAAAGGGCAATGGGCTCTATGACTGATTCAAGTATTTTTAGCCAAATCCTAATTGGTATGTTGAAATTTATGTTCCTTTTGATGGCATAGAATGCCCTTCTTGCCTTGTCTCTCAGATCGTTCACAGCTTTGTGGAAGTTACCTGTGGCGCTGATGTTTGGTCCAAGGTATGTATAGTTTTTTTGTGTGCTCTCGGGCAACAGTGTCTAGATGGAATTTGTATTTGTGGTCCTGGTGACTGGACCTTTTTTGGAACACCATTATTTTGGTCTTACTGAGATTTACTGTCAGGGCCCAGGTCTGACAGAATCTGTGCATAAGATCTAGGTGCTGCTGTAGGCCCTCCTTGGTTGGTGACAGAAGCACCAGATCATCAGTAAACAGCAGACATTTGACTTCGGATTCTAGTAGGGTGAGGCCGGGTGCTGCAGACTTTTCTAGTGCCCGCGCCAATTCGTTGATATATATGTTGAAGAGGGTGGGGCTTAAGCTGCATCCCTGTCTAACCCCACGACCCTGTGTGAAGAAATGTGTGTGTTTTTTGCCAATTTTAACCACACACTTGTTGTTTGTGTACATGGATTTTATAATGTCGTATGTTTTATCCCCAACACCACTTTCCATCAGTTTGTATAGCAGACCCTCATGCCAAATTGAGTCAAAGGCTTTTTTGAAATCAACAAAGCATGAGAAGACTTTGCCTTTGTTTTGGTTTGTTTGGTTTGTCAATTAGGGTGTGCAGGGTGAATACATGGTCTGTTGTACGGTAATTTGGTAAAAAGCCAATTTGACATTTGCTCAGTACATTGTTTTCATTGAGGAAGTTTACGAGTTTACGAGTCTGCTGTTAATGATGATGATGCAGAGGATTTTCCCAAGGTTACTGTTGACGCATATTCCACGGTATATGGTTATTGGGGTTATTGGGGTCAAATTTGTCTCCACTTCTGTGGAATGAGGTGATCAGTCCTTGGTTCCAAATATTGGGGAAGATGCCAGAGCTAAGGATGATGTTGAAGAGTTTTAGTATAGCCAATTGGAATTTGTTGTCTGTTTGATCATTTCATTGAGGATACCATCAACACCACAGGCCTTTTTGGGTTGGAGGGTTTTTATCTAGTCCTGTAACTCATTCAATGTAACTAATTTCTCTCTCTCACACACACAAACAAGCACGCACTCACTTTCCCTTCCTTCTTCTTGTCTTCAGTAGAAGATGAACGGCCTGTCCATTAGAGAGCTCTGCTGCCTGTTCTGCTGCCCTCCTTGCCCCAGCCGCATCGCAGCCAAGCTGGCCTTCCTCCCTCCAGAGCCAACCTGCTCCATGCTGCCTGACCCGGAGGCTACAGCTGCGGTAGCAGCTGGGACCACGCCAGGGGGTGCTCCCCCCTCTCTAGGGGCTCCAGGCCTGCGCTCCCGGCTGGGTGGTGGTGCGGGAGACAGAGGTGGTGGTGGTGGAGGGGGAGGAGGTGGCGGAGAGGGCAGGTGGAAGCTCCATCTGACAGAGAGGGCAGAGATCCAGTACACTCAGAGAGAGCTGGACATGACAGATGTGGGTGGCGGTGACCTCCAAAATAACACTGTAGACTGACGTTACTGCAGTTTTACTGCAGTTTCAAAACTTAAATATTTTTTGTAAGGGTCTAATTAGGGTCTAAGAGGAATCACACTGACCAAAACCAAACCTTATCTTGTCTATCTCCCCACCCCCCCACCTCCCCCCACCCACACACACACACACACACACACACACACACACACACACACACACACACACACACACACACACACACACACACACACACACACACACACACACACACTCTGTGAAACCGGCAAGTTTGTGAAATGTAACATTGTAACTCGGCCTATCAATTCCCTGCCAAAGGGCTACGCCCTCTCCCTCCATCACTTCCGGGTCTAGACGGACGGGGTTGTGAAAAAAATGGTTGTCACGATATGTAGCTTGTCAAACTACAAATGACAGATACATACAAATTATACAGAGTACACTATCCATGTCAGGGTCCAAGAAGGATTTTCGCAGTATTGTGCAACTTTTTGTCATAGACAGGAATATTTTATCTTGTCTGCAAACCCACCGTGAATTGGTAAGTTAGCGAACGTTCACTAGGTTAACGTTACTATACCTGATTGATGTTTTGACACGTAGTTGAGCCAACTAGCACTTGCTGCACCACCTATCAAGCTATTTACCGATAGCTAGCTAGCTGACGTTATTACACTGGTTTAGCTAGCTAAGCATTTCCTCCTTTGCCAAGCTATATTTTTGGACACATTATGTCCGGTAGCTACGCTAACGTTAGTGCATCAAGCTAGCCAACGTTCACTTTGACTATCCGTATTATTGAGCAACAATGTTTACAGAGTGATTCTCCATACTATGCAGTATGATGTCGAAGCTTTACCTATCACCATGCTCTTCCTGCTAGTTGTAACCAGAGGTGGCTGTTAAGCTAGGTTGCTAGCTACATTCTCACGTTATGTGCAACGTTAGGACGTTGTAGCTAGGTAACGTTAGCGTGTGAATTCTGATATTATCCTGCATCGTTGACTAGCTGGTAGCTAACTTTACGTCTTTCTATTCCTGCAAAGCTAGCATACTACGTCTGTGCCAATAGGTCAGGACCTTTGTTATGGCATGTATCCACAGGGTCACTGGTTCAAACCGTGCTGTGACTGACCCACCTCACAGAATAGTGTGGTAGAAGGCTAGCTAGGCGAGGAGGTCTGTACTGTGTTCATAACTAAATGCTCTTTTTGCCCAAGACTGCTGAGTGACTTAACCAGGTGGTGTTGGCACCTTTGTGTGCCATCTCATTCCAAGTCCCAGAGGAACCTTACAGGTAGATTATTTTCTCTACACCATCACAGATGCTCCTTCCGTCAGTGTGTCATGTGTACTGTTAGATAAGCTGTTTAGTACACTCACTTTCTCTCTCACCTCCCCCTCCTTCTGCTTGTCTTCAGTAGAAGATGAACGGCCTGTCCATTAGAGAGCTCTGCTGCCTGTTCTGCTGCCCACCTTGCCCCAGCCGCATCGCAGCCAAGCTGGCCTTCCTCCCTCCAGAGCCCACCTACTCCATGCTGCCTGACCCGGAGGCTACAGCTGCGGCAGCAGCCGGGACCACGCCAGGGGGTGCTCCCCCCTCTCTGGGGGCTCCAGGCCTGCGATCCCGGCTGGGTGGTGGTGCGGGAGACAGAGGTGGTGGTGGTGGAGGAGGTGGCGGAGAGGGCAGGTGGAAGCTCCATCTGACAGAGAGGGCAGAGTTCCAGTACACTCAGAGAGAGCTGGACATGACAGATGTGTTCCTGACCAGGTCCAGCCGGGGGAACAGGGTGGGCTGCATGTACATCCGATGTGCCCCCAACGCCAGGTGAGAGGAGAGAGAAGAACTAGATTAGTATAGAGATGATGGGTCGCAACATTTCTCTTTCACAACAAGGGAATTTGTGCAGGTTTTTCTATTTATAGAGATGCATGAATTATAGAGTTATTTTTTAAATTCTATGGTTGTGTATATATCACCGTTCCCTCCCTTCTTCTCTTCTTTATTTTCCTCTATCTGTTCTACCTCTCCCTCCCCCTCTCCCAGGTTCACAGTGCTATTCTCCCATGGTAATGCAGTAGATTTGGGTCAGATGAGTAGCTTCTACATTGGCCTGGGTACTCGTATCAACTGCAACATCTTCTCCTACGACTACTCTGGCTACGGTGTCAGCACCGGCAAACCCTCAGAGAAGAACCTCTACGCTGACATAGACGCTGCCTGGCACGCCCTGCGCTCGCGGTAAACAGCTGTTACACACACACACACACTTTTGTAAATGTAACCTTTAACTTAAACTTAACCCTATGCCTAACCTCAACCCCAAAACTATACCTAACTCCTAACCTCAACCCCAAAACTATACCTAACTCCTAACCTCAACCCCAAAACTATACCTAACTCCTAACCTCAACCCTTAATCCCAATTGTAACCCTAAACCTAAAATAGTAGTTTTCTTTGTGGAGACTGGCAAAATGTCCCCAATTTTCCTTGGTTTACTATCTTTGGGAGTACTTCTGGTCCATACAAGGATAGGGTAGTGCTGGGCTGAAAACTGTACACACCGTTACCCTTCAGGAGTGCACAACAAGAAGGCATATTCTGGTCATCTCGGCTGTGTTTTTGTTTCCTCAGTTATCTGTGTTTGTGTCCCAGGTATGGCATCAGCCCAGAGAACATCATCCTGTATGGGCAGAGTATTGGCACAGTACCAACAGTGGACCTGGCGTCCAGGTTTGAGTGTGCTGCTGTGGTGCTCCACTCCCCTCTCACCTCTGGCATGAGGGTGGCTTTCCCCGACACCAAGAAGACGTACTGCTTCGACGCCTTTCCCAAGTGTGTCTCTCTCTCTCACACACACACAGACATTAGAATGCTTCATTTAGATCCACAACAACAGAAATTGTCACAAAAGCCTACATCTTAGGATATGAATAGATATTGTGACTCTTCAGCTATAAGCACGTTAGAAAACAATCGTACACATATGACATAAAATAAACTATGACTTCAACGACAGGTTATGAAGCGTAACTCAAAGCTGCTTTTAGACTCCTTACGTGACTTATAAACGTGAGTATAGTCTACTTACAAACTGCTTGTGACATGTGTATTGCAGCATAGAGAAGGTATCTAAGATCCCATCTCCGGTGCTGATCATCCACGGGACGGAGGATGAGGTGATAGACTTCTCCCACGGCCTGGCTCTGTTTGAGCGCTGTCCCAAGGCCGTGGAGCCACTCTGGGTGGAGGGGGCGGGACACAACGACATAGAGCTGTACAGCCAGTACCTGGAGAGACTACGGCGCTTCATCAACCAAGACCTGGCTGCAGCACACGCCTGAGTGAGGAGGTGAGGGTGTGTGTGTGTGAGGAGCTGTACAACAACATCAAACGACAGCCTTAAGTCTGTAGAAAAGGAGCATCCACTATGCTGTAAATCTGTCTGGCTGTGTGTCTGGCTGTGTGTCTGGCTGTGTGTCTGGCTGTGTGTCTGGCTGTGTGTCTGGCTGTGTGTCTGGCTGTGTGTCTGGCTGTGTGTCTGTGGTTGAGGTTGTGTGCATTGACTCATGGGAATGAAGGATCTTGATATGGACACCTGTCAGACGCCTGGATACGTGTACCTAGAGACATTTGTGCACTACGAACAGTCTTCTCTGTGTACATGTATGTATTTACAACTCCCAGAGTTGAAGATGCTCTCTGTATGGACCTGAGCTGACATCACTCCTCCCAGTGGACATCTCTCTGTCTACTTTTCTGTCTCTCTCCCTGTCTCTCTCCCTGACTCTCTCCCTGTCTCTCTAATAATGAACATTTCTCTCTGGATTTCTTTCAACTATCCTGTCCTAACTAAGGACTAGGGCGAAGAATAGAACTGGCCTTTGAGAGTCTAAGAGAACGTCTGCTCTCCTGTGTGTTTGTCTTGGGCTGTAGAAGGCAGCCATTTGAACTTCTTCTGAGTTAAAGGTTGTGATAATTGAGTGAGAGTGGGGAATGCAGGATGTACTGCAGTATTACTATGACTAGTTGTTTGACTGTTGCCTGTCCATGTTATCTAATATGTTTGAAGTGAAAGGGTTGTGGAGACATTGATGTCTCTGAAGCCTGAGATGAACATGGAGAGTCTGATCCCAGATCTGTTTATGATCACAAACCAATCTTGAATCAGGCAACAAAAACCTATATCTAGTTTGTTTTCTTCTGTAAGGAGACCTCTGTCTCTTGATATATTCCTAATGTGAATGAGCTATAGTGGGAAAAACGTTTGAGAAAAGAATGTTCATTTATATCCAGTCTTCTCTGTGGCTCTTGAGACGGGTCCGTTGACTCATGACGATAGAGAGAGCAGGACAGTGGATGGTGTCCGTGAGGCCGTCTCAACTGGCATTTTCTGTTACATTTGATCGCACGTATACACTATATATACAAAAGTATGTGGACACCCCCTCATAAGTGGATTAGTCTATTTCAGCCACACCGGTTGCTGACAGGTGTATAATATCAAGCACACAGCCATGCACTCTCCATAGAGAAACATTGGCAGTTGAATGGCCTTACTGAAGAGCAGTGACTTTCAATGTGGCACCATCATAGGATGCCATCTTTACAACAAGCCAGTTCATCAAATTTCTGCCCAGCTAGAGCTGCCCCAGTCAACTGTAATTGCTGTTATTGTGAAGTGGAATCTGCTAGGAGCAACAACGGCTCAGCCGAGAAGTTGTAGGCCATACAAGCTCACGGAATGGGACCGCCGAGTGCTGAAGTGCGTAAAAATGGTCTGTCCTCAGTTCCAACACTCACTACTGAGTTCCAAACTGCCTCTGGAAGCAACATCAGCACAATAACTGTTCGTGGGGAGCTTCATGAAATGCGTTTTCATGGCCAAGTAGCCACATACAAGCGTAAGATCACCATGCGCAATGCCAAGCGTCGGCGTGAGTGGTGTCGCTGCCATTGGACTCTGGAGTAGTGGAAACACTTTCTCTGGCCTGCACAGAGCCCTGACCTCAATCCCATCGAACCCCTTTGGGATGAATTGGACCGCCGACTGCGAGCCAGGCCTAACTGCCCATCATCAGTGCCCGGCCTCACTAATGCTCTTGTGGCTGAATGAAAGCAAGTCCCCGCAGCAGTGTTCCAACATCTAGTGGAAAGCAGTCCCAGAAGAGTGGAGGCTCTTATAGTAGCAAACGGGGGACCAACTCCATATTAATGTCCATGATTTTGGAATGAGATGTTCGACGAGCAGGTGTCCACATACGTTTGGTCATGTAGTGTATGAAATGGTTGTTCACTTTGCTGCTATTCAACTGTCACTCACATAAGACTATTCCTGAGGACTATTCCTCATGAGAAATAAATGGTGTTTATAGCATCTTATAAATATAACACTTTGACTGACTTTCTGAGATCTGAAAGGAATACAAAGTCATTAATTCACATTTATCCTCAATCTTTAATCGTGCATTTCCCTCTCAAAGTAATAAAAATGTGTATAGTGTATAGCGGAGCCACAGAGTTCGTCAAAGTGTTAGAAATGTTTAATTTTAATTGGGTTCCATGGTGGTTCTAAGTCAATAGCATGGAGCCAACATGGATGCCAGTTTCTTGAACTGATGATACAATGTCTGGTGTATAGGAGCTTTTCTATGGTGGCAGTATTAATCCAAGCCATAAACGAGCCTTTCACTGTTAGTGTGGTGCAGGTTCCACCACATCAGTCCACACACACACACAGAGCATGATAAGCAGGTCTTAAGTTCAGCACTATTGTACAAAGCATCCAAAGTGTAGTTGAAAATATAATGTTTGTGTCTCCTTTGCATTGTTGACTACCTGCCCCCAGAAAGACCAGGAGCAAGGACTCTAGGAATGACCTAGTCATAGAATACTGAAGTTACTGTCAGTTAAAGTAACTCTCTATTGAGGGGACACTGATTAAACAATACATAACACTGCAGTCATCCTGGGTCAAAGTGGCACTTTGTAGGTGGCTGTTTTTCTGGGATCATTTTGAACAGGTATCTATTCCATTTTCACAGTATGCTGTGTGTCACCAGCCCCAAGGTGGTGGAAGTCCCTCAGGCTCCCGTGCCAGACTCTTCAGGGTTCTAGGCTCTCCAGGGTTTTAAGTTCTCCTAAGATACAATGAGACTAGACCTGACTGTCAGTTGTCATTACTGTACACTACTGTATGGGTTCTTGCTAAGAAGGTCTCAAAATATAATGGGGACTAATTAACACAGTGGTTCATTGAGACTGAATAGAGAATAATCTCACTCACTATGATAATGAAGTGAGGTATCAATATTCTGACAACTTTATGCATGTCCATTATTTATGTTTTGCTGGGCAAGTATTGGGGTTATGTAACGTAGTGTGTGTGATGCCAGAGGGAAAATGTCAACTCAAGGTATCGTACAATATAGTGCTTTTTAAACGGGGGTATAGATTTAGTTGTTTTTTTATTACTGAAACTAATGTATTGTTTTGACTTTTGTGCTAGTTTGGATGGGGAAAGGCTGGGTGGGGATAGAACATGAGGGTGTGCTTTATATATGGTTATTGTAGTTACCTATTCTGTTTCTATTATGATTTGTAATATGAAACAAATGAATGACAATATGATGTAATGTCATTAATTCAGGGGACTGAATCTTGACCTTTTTATTGACAATGGGGGAAAAACAATAAACAATTATGTACAAAAATATAAACTTGTGTTGTTGATTCTGTGAATCCATTTAGTACAATGGAAAGAAAGTATGTGAACCCTTTAGAATTACCTGGATCTCTGCATTAATTGGTCATAAAATTGTATCTGATCTTCAAGTCACAACCATAGACAAACACAGTCTGTGTAAAGTAAGAATAAACAATTATAATTCTTCATCTCTTTATTGATCATACCGTGTAAACGTTCACATTGCAGGTTGGAAAAAGTATGTGAACCCTTGAATTTAAGAACAGGTTGACCCTCCTTTGGCAGCAATAACCTCAACCAAATGTTTTCTGTCGTTGCGGATCAGACCTGCACAACGGTCAGGAGGAATTTTGGACCATTCCTCTTTACAAAACTGTTTCGGTTCCACAATATTCTTGTGATGTCTGGTGTGACCCGCTCTCTTGAGGTCATGCCACAGCATCTCAATCGGATTGAGGTCAGCGCTTACTGGGCGATCTTCTTCTGTTCAAGCCAGTGTTGTTGATTTACATCTGTCTAATAGGTTGTTGTCCTGTTGCATCACCCAACATCTGTTGAGCTTCAGTTGGCGGACAGATAGCCTTCCATTCTTCTGCGAAATGTCTTGATAAACTTGAATTCATTTTTCCGTCTGATAGCAAGCTGTCCAGGCCCTGAGGCATCAAAGCAGCCCCAAACCATGATGCTCCTCCACCAGACTTTACAGTTGGGATGAGGTTTTGATGTTGGTGTGCTGTGCCTTTTTTTTCTCCCACAGTGTTGTGTTCCTTCCAAACAACACAACTTTAGTTTAATCTGCACACAGAATATTTTGCCAGTAGCGCTGTGGAACATCCAGGTGCTCTTTTGCGAACTTCAGACATGTAGCAATGTTGTTGTTTTTGGACAGCAGTGGCTTCTTCCATGGTGTCCTCCCATGAACACCATTCTTGTTTAGTGTTTTATGTATTGTACACTCGTCAACAGAGATGTTAGCATCTTCCAGAGGTTTCTGTAAGTCTTTAGCTGACACTCTAGGATTCTTCTTAACCTCATTGAGCATTCTGCTCTGTGCTCTTGCAGTCATCTTTGCAGGATGGCCACTCCTAGGGAGAGTAGCAACAGTGATGCACTTTCTCCATATATAGAGTTGGTCTTACCGTGGACTGATGAACATCAAGGCTTTTAGAGATACTTTTGTAACCTTTTCCAGCTTTATGCAAGTCAACAAATCTTTGGTCTTCTGAAATCTATTTTGTTTGAGGCATGGTTCACATAAGGCAATGCTTCTGGTGAATATCAAAATCTCATTTTGTGAGTGTGTTTTATGCAGGGCAGCTTAAACCAACATCTCCAATCTCGTCTCATTGATTGGACTCCAGGTTAGCTGACTCCAATTAGCTTTGGAGAAGTCATTAGCCCAGTGGTTCACATCCGTTTTCCAACCTACACCTTATATGTTTAGATGATTTATTCAATATAGACAAAAAAAATACAATGTGTTATTAGTTTAAGCACACTGTTTGTCTATTGTTGTCAAATGACATGTAAAATGTATGCAGAAATCCAGGTAACTTCAAAGGGTTCACATACTTTTTCTTGCCTCTAATTACAGTGCCTTGTGTATGAACTATCAATATAATTTTATTTACAGACATTCAAGAACTGTGTTGAATATTTTAAATACACTTGTATACATTGAAAGTATACTACACTGATTGATATAGTACTAATCATGGTGTACAGTATTTTTTTCATTGCTCTTGGTTTTGACGGGAGAGTGCCCCCTGCTGGCCTGTTAGTGCCACTGACAGAAAGATGCCATGGAGTCATTCTATTAATTAAGAAGTAAAAGTTGTCATTAAATAATTTAATTTGCCAGCAAATTTCAGATTAAAGTCACTTCTGACTTACATTATTCCTTTACAAAGAGAACAACATATTCATTACCAGTTAAGCTGAGACCAATGAATAGTGCCGTAAACCAAATAGATTTTAGGAGTGGACTGACTGATAAAAAAAGAAAGATATCCTGTGAAATATAGGCTAGCAAACAAACAAAACAAGATATCCTGTGAAATATAGGCTAGCAACAAACAAAACAAGATATCCTGTGAAATATAGGCTAGCAACAAACAAAACAAGATATCCTGTGAAATATAGGCTAGCAACAAACAAAACAAGATATCCTGTGAAATATAGGCTAGCAACAAACAAAACAAGATATCCTGTGAAATATAGGCTAGCAACAAACAAAACAAGATATCCTGTGAAATATAGGCTAGCAACAAACAAAACAAGATATCCTGTGAAATATAGGCTAGCAACAAACAAAACAAGATATCCTGTGAAATATAGGCTAGCAACAAACAAAACAAGATATCCTATGAAATATAGGCCAGCAACAAACAAACAAAACTGCTTTGTGTGAAGTCAAGGTTTTCCATATTTGAGGTTTTAGTGATCTGTCTCCTCAAATGATCAGGGGATCCACATAAATATACAGTGCCTTGCGAAAGTATTCGACCCCCTTGAACTTTGAGGCCTTTTGCCACATTTCAGGCTTCAAACATAAAGATATAAAACTGTATTTTTTTGTGAAGAATCAACAACAAGTGGGACACAATCATGAAGTGGAACGACATTTATTGGATATTTCAAACTTTTTTAACAAATCAAAAACTGAAAAATTCAGCCCCCTTAAGTTAATACTTTGTAGCGCCACCTTTTGCTGCGATTACAGCTGTAAGTCGCTTGGGGTATGTCTCTATCAGTTTTGCACATCGAGAGACTGAATTTTTTTCCCATTCATCCTTGCAAAACAGCTCGAGCTCAGTGAGGTTTGATGGAGAGCATTTGTGAACAGCAGTTTTCAGTTCTTTCCACAGATTCTCGATTGGATTCAGGTCTGGAGTTTGACTTGGCCATTCTAACATCAGGATATGTTTATTTTTGAACCATTCCATTGTAGATTTTGCCTTATGTTTTGGATCATTGTCTTGTTGGAAGACAAATCTCCGTCCCAGTCTCAGGTCTTTTGCAGACTCCATCAGGTTTTCTTCCAGAATGGTCCTGTATTTGGCTCCATCCATCTTCCATCAATTTTAACCATCTTCCCTGTCCCTGCTGAAGAAAAGCAGGCCCAAACCATGATGCTGCCACCACCGTGTTTGACAGTGGGGATGGTGTGTTCAGGGTGATGAACTGTGTTGCTTTTACGCCAAACATAACGTTTTGCATTGTTGCCAAAAAGTTCAATTTTGGTTTCATCTGACCAGAGCACCTTCTTCCACATGTTTGGTGTGTCTCCCAGGTGGCTTGTGGCAAACTTTAAACAACACTTTTTATGGAAGATAAAAAACACTTTATCTTTAAGAAATGGCTTTCTTCTTGCCACTCTTCCATAAAGGCCAGATTTGTGCAATATACGACTGATTGTTGTCCTATGGACAGAGTCTCCCACCTCAGCTGTAGATCTCTGGGCCTCTTGGCTGCATCTCTGATCAGTCTTCTCCTTGTATGAGCTGAAGGTTTAGAGGGACGGCCAGGTCTTGGTAGATTTTCAGTGGTCTGATACTCCTTCCATTTCAATATTATCGCTTGCACAGTGCTCCTTGGGATGTTTAAAGCTTGGCAAATCTTTTTGTATCCAAATCCGGCTTTAAACGTCTTCACAACAGTATCTCGGACCTGCCTGGTGTGTTCCTTGTTCTTCATGATGCTCTCTGCGCTTTTAACGGACCTCTGAGACTATCACAGTGCAGGTGCATTTATACGGAGACTTGATTACACACAGGTGGATTGTATTTATCATCATTAGTCATTTAGGTCAACATTGGATCATTCAGAGATCCTCACTGAACTTCTGGAGAGAGTTTGCTGCACTGAAAGTAAAGGGGCTGAATAATTTTGCACGCCCAATTTTTCAGTTTTTGATATGTTAAAAAAAGTTTGAAATATCCAATAAATGTCGTTCCACTTCATGATTGTGTCCCACTTGTTTTTGATTCTTCACAAAAAATACAGTTTTATATCTTTATGTTTGAAGCCTGAAATGTGGCAAAAGGTCGCAAAGTTCAAGGGGGCCGAATACTTTCGCAAGGCACTGTATATTAACAATTGCCCAGCTCATGAGATTACATTTGAACTGAGACCCTTTATATACTGTAGTTTGTTGTACTGTGGCTTTGGTGTTTATAGTCTTCCTACTGTAGGCAGGGGCGGACTGGGAAAATAATTTTCCTCTGCCATTTCATTCACATTGGCCCACCACTGCGCACGCCACTAGCTCAAGAAACATGTCTAAGCATGATTCAAGATATTTTGATGTGCAAATCCAGTGATTGTCATGAATTTTGGGTTGACAATTAGACTATAGTTGCTATTTTACTGTCAAAATAGGATTCCAGAATATCCATATATTTTTTTTGTTTTTTTTGTTCCAGAGAGATGAATTACATGTTTTATGTGCACTACCTAAAATCATAGGCTAATTCATTTGTGGTTCAACACCTGAGGAAGTGGAAACTCAAAACGCATTAATTAGATGAAACTCTAAATATATTACCCACCACTGGAGGCTAGTGAGGGGAGGATGACTCATAAAGATGGCTGGAATGCCGTAAATGGAATGGTATCAAGCACTTGGAAACAACAATGTTTTTGATGTGTTTGATACCATTCCATGAACTCCGTTGTAGCCATTACTATGAGCCTTCTTCCACAATTAAGGTGCCACCAGCCGCCTGTGATACCCACTGCTAGTAGCCATGTATTCATCCAACCGTAAATGTAATGTCCTAAAAAAGGTTCAGTTGTAGGCTACTACCCATGAGGCCTATGCTGGTGCATGTTTTGAGCACACTCCACTCCATATCTCAAAGCCATATAAAATGTCTTGATTGTAAAATAGTTGCTAATGAGAGTTGAGAAATAAAGATTATACCAACAGAAAGCTGAAACCCTCCTCTCTTCGACAGGGACAATTGGATGAAGCTTCCAAAGCTGTGTTTTTTTCCCGCAATTTCATTTTGAAATGTTATATGATCAGAATAAATGTTTCTCTCGAGTGCACGGAAGGAGAGGAGAGTGGCTCGCTCACCACAGCATTAGGCCCCAGCGAGGGCACAGGGAAGAAACTTTCATTACAGGAATCATGAGGATAATGCACTTCACTGTTTGGCAAGATTATTTCTTTAGCTGTCCCAAAATGAGGATGTTTTTCAGTGAAGTGATAGAATATGCTCTTTCTACGTTTACAGGCACCCTTTTCATATTTTTATGATCCATGATCTTGGCTGTCTAACTGATGACAGAGTTGAAGCAGGTCATCTTTGCTGATGCTGTGTTTGACTTTCAATGTGAGTTTGTGTGACCTCAGCCTAGCAGAAAACCGGGCCGGTCCATCTCAATGTTTTCTATACTCTGGGCATATTAGCATAACAGCGATTTTTTTTTTTTGTTGTATTTTTTTATTTTTTTAACAATTTCTATCTTAACAAGCTCATAGGCCGCTGGCCATGTCACCTTTTTCTACGTTAAACAAAAAAAAATTATAGTAAAAAAAGTGTCCATTTTCAACCAGCCCACCCAACAAAAAAATGGTCCAGCCCGTCTGGTATTTGCCAGAATATCCAAATGGCCAATCCTCCCTGGCTGTAGGTCGCTTCAGGCTGTTTCCTGTTCCCTGGAATGAGGATGGAGCAGTGAGAGGAGGAACCAAATCACTCTCTCAGATATTATCATGCATACTCATGCACAAGTTCGCTCGCACACACCTTTAATCATGAAAGTGAAGACACAAATACCCACCATGGGTGTTCCCATTGATTATGTAATAGTGGAGTGATTTCTTGGAAAACAGGTGTCATTCCTCTGGGCCCGTTTTTCTCCTAACCTCCTGTGACGACCTAACGTACTGTGATCTCTGCTGCTGATATGGTACCTCTGATGTCTGAGAACTCTCTCTCTCTCTCTGTCTACAAAACCGGTTTGATCTACCTTGAATGACTTTTAAATGGTAAAAGTTTGTAAGTTCCTTGAAATTCACATCAGAGCATAGTCATCTGTGGAAAACCACCCCATAGTGTGTGTGTGTGTGTGTGTGTGTGTGTGTGTTCGTACTCACTCTCTGAGGTGTATGGAGAACTCCGGCAGGGCTCCTAGAGAACTCAGCTGCTCCTCCAGAGCTACGATCCGCAAACTGATGTACCCCGATGACAGTATTAGCAACACCGCCCTACACAGACACACACGTACACAAAAGAGGTGGTGGTTTTAATGTGAAAACAGTTTGATGGGTAAGATACAGTACTTCCTGATAGCTTGTAATCAGCTTGTGTTTTACTTTCACCTGCGTCACTCAGCACTCAGTATTACCCTGAACTGTTAAACCTCCCTGGGCGATCCATACCTGAGTTCACTCTCGCTGATGGCACCGATTGCTCAGTGCAGATTCATCATGAGGAACCAGGCATAAGTACTGTATGTCAATCAAGAACAGACAGCAGCAGGTAGCCTAGCTGTTAAGAGCGTTGGGCCAGTAACCGAAAGGTTTGAATCCTGGGCTTGCAAGGTTTTAAAAATGTGCCGTTCTGCCTTTTGAGCAAGGCAGATAACCCCCAACAACTGCTCCCTGGGTGTTTTGGATGTGGATTATGGCAGCCCCCGCACCTCTCTGATTCAGAGGGTTTGGGTTAAATGAGGAAGACGTGGATGTGGATTATGGCAGCCCCCGCACCTCTCTGATTCAGAGGGGTTGGGTTAAATGAGGAAGATGTGGATGTGGATTATGGCAGCCCCCGCACCTCTCTGATTCAGAGGGGTTGGGTTAAATGAGGAAGATGTGGATGTGGATTATGGCAGCCCCCGCACCTCTCTGATTCAGAGGGGTTGGGTTAAATGAGGAAGATGTGGATGTGGATTATGGCAGCCCCCGCACCTCTCTGATTCAGAGGGGTTGGGTTAAATGAGGAAGATGTGGATGTGGATTATGGCAGCCCCCGCACCTCTCTGATTCAGAGGGGTTGGGTTAAATGAGGAAGATGTGGATGTGGATTATGGCAGCCCCCGCACCTCTCTGATTCAGAGGGGTTGGGTTAAATGCGGGAAGACACCTTTCGGTTGAATCTGCCACTAACTAGGTATCACCTTTCCCTTCTCTAATCTTTTACATGAAACCTCCCTGGGCCATCCATATTTGTCAGGCTACAAGTTAGTTGTTCAAACAGAAGTCTGGGTAAATATGCAGACATAATTGTCTCAAATATAGTTTATTTCAATCAAATGTATTTCTAAACTTTTTTTGCTTTTTTACTTGAACAGATGTCAAAGTGCTATGACTATTTAACTGCTATGATGTATTTAACTGTTATGATGTGTTTAGTTATGAGCCTCGGGTGTGTACTGATAACCTTTTCTTCTCCCTTAACATTAGTGTTATGAAAACATAATAATACTATAACAAGGGGAAGTGTTTATTTTCCTATTCTTTAACGTTTATATTGTTGATTAATGTTTCATCTGAAAGGCAATTTCTCCACAGTGCTGTGGTTCTGTGTGTGGTGTATAATCTATCAGTGTAATGTGTGCAATTCAATATGACTTGATGAATCCTCTGAGGGGCAATTAGAAGGTATTGGCAAAGCACAAACAAACAATTTCATCTATCCTCCACAGTCCACAGGTAACTAATGAAAGAGCAAGCACAGGCGACTGTAGCAAGGAAAATCTATCTGGGTAAGAGCGAAGAACCCTTGAGAGGAACCAACACCTGGCTTTATGGGTAAAAGTTCAGTGTATTACAGCCTTGACCATCTGGAGAACACCCTGTGCTCAGAGAACCAACCTATCTACTCATCTCTTCAGCAATTAACCCAGCTATAAACAGCCAATCAGGTAGCAGGGTCCATTCCTCAACGGCTCCGAGCCAATCCAGAAAGACAACATACAGACAACCCCACCCCTCAGCTACTCTCAGTCCATCCCACCTATCTCCCTAACCCCACCCCTCAGCTACTCTCAGTCCATCCCACCTATCTCCCTAACCCCACCCCTCAGCTACTCTCAGTCCATCCCACCTATCTCTTTAACCCCACCCCTCAGCTACTCTCAGTCCATCCCACCCCTCAGCTACTCTCAGTCCATCCCACCTATCTCCCTAACCCCACCCCTCAGCTACTCTGTCCATCCCACCTATCTCTTTAACCCCACCCCTCAGCTACCCTCAGTCCATCCCACCTATCTCCCCAACCCCACCCCTCAGCTACTCTCAGTCCATCCCACCCCTCAGCTACTCTCAGTCCATCCCACCTATCTCCCTAACCCCACCCCTCAGCTACTCTCAGTCCATCCCACCTATCTCCCTAACCCCACCCCTCAGCTACTCTCAGTCCATCCCACCTATCTCCCTAACCCCACCCCTCAGCTACTCTCAGTCCATCCCACCTATCTCCCTAACCCCACCCCTAAGCTACTCTCAGTCCATCCCACCTATCTCCCTAACCCCACCCCTCAGCTACTCTCAGTTCATCCCACCTATCTCCCTAACCCCACCCCTCAGCTACTCTCAGTTCATCCCACCTATCTCCCTAACCCCACCCCTCAGCTACTCTCAGTCCATCCCACCTATCTCCCTAACCCCACCCCTCAGCTACTCTCAGTCCATCCCACCTATCTCCCTAACCCCACCCCTCAGCTACTCTCAGTCCATCCCACCTATCTCCCTAACCCCACCCCTCAGCTACTCTCAGTCCATCCCACCTATCTCCCTAACCCCACCCCTCAGCTACTCTCAGTCCATCCCACCCCTCAGCTACTCTCAGTCCATCCCACCCCTCAGCTACTCTCAGTCATCCCACCTATCTCCCTAACCCCACCCCTCAGCTACTCTCAGTCCATCCCACCTATCTCCCAACCACACCCCTCAGCTACTCTCAGTCCATCCCACCCCTCAGCTACTCTCAGTCCATCCCACCCCTCAGGTACTCTGTCCATCCCACCTATCTCCCCAACCCCACCCCTCAGCTACTCTCAGTCCATCCCACCTATCTCCCAACCACACCCCTCAGCTACTCTCAGTCCATCCCACCCCTTAGCTACTCTCAGTCCATCCAACCTATCTCTAACTCCACCCCTCAGCTACTCTCAGTCCATCCCACCTATCTCTTTACCCCACCCCTCAGCTACCCTCAGTCCATCCCACCTATCTCCCCAACCCCACCCCTCAGCTACTCTCAGTCCATCCCACCTATCTCCCCAACCCCACCCCTCAGCTACTCTCAGTCCATCCCAGCTATCTATTTAACCCCACCCCTCAGCTACCCTCAGTCCATCCCACCTATCTCCCAACCACACCCCTCAGCTACTCTCAGTCCATCCCACCTATCTCCCAACCACACCCCTCAGCTACTCTCAGTCCATCCCACCCCTCAGCTACTCTCAGTCCATCCCACCTATCTCCCAACCACACCCCTCAGCTACTCTCAGTCATCCCACCTATCTCTCTAACCCCACCCCTCAGCTACTGTCAGTCCATCCCACCCCTCAGCTACTCTCAGTCCATCCCACCTATCTCTTTAACCCCACCCCTCAGCTACTGTCAGTCCATCCCACCCCTCAGCTACTCTCAGTCCATCCCACCTATCTCTTTAACCCCACCCCTCAGCTACTCTCAGTCCATCCCACCTATCTCCCCAACCCCACCCCTCAGCTACTCTCAGTCCATCCCATCCCTCAGCTACTCTCAGTCCATCCCACCTATCTCTTTAACCCCACCCCTCAGTCCATCCCACCTATCTCCCCAACCCCACCCCTCAGCTACCCTCAGTCCATCCCACCTATCTCCCCAACCCCACCCCTCAGCTACCCTCAGTCCATCCCACCTATCTCCCCAACACCACCCCTCGCTACTCTCAGTCCATCCCACCCCTCAGCTACTCTCAGTCCATCCCACCCCTCAGCTACTCTCAGTCCATCCCACCTATCTCCCCAACCCCACCCCTCAGCTACTCTCAGTCCATCCCACCTATCTCTTTAACCCCACCCCTCAGCTACCCTCAGTCCATCCCACCTATCTCCCCAACCCCACCCCTCAGCTACTCTCAGTCCATCCCATCCCTCAGCTACTCTCAGTCCATCCCACCTATCTCTTTAACCCCACCCCTCAGTCCATCCCACCTATCTCCCCAACCCCACCCCTCAGCTACCCTCAGTCCATCCCACCTATCTCCCCAACCCCACCCCTCAGCTACCCTCAGTCCATCCCACCTATCTCCCCAACACCACCCCTCGCTACTCTCAGTCCATCCCACCCCTCAGCTACTCTCAGTCCATCCCACCCCTCAGCTACTCTCAGTCCATCCCACCTATCTCCCCAACCCCAGCCCTCAGCTACCCTCAGTCCATCCCACCCCTCAGCTACTCTCAGTCCATCCATCTTATCTCTTTAACCCCACCCCTCAGCTACCCTCAGTCCATCCCACCCCTAAGCTACTCTCAGTCCATCCCACCCCTCAGCTACCCTCAGTCCATCCCACCCCTCAGCTACCTCAGTCCATCCCACCTATCTCCCCAGCCCCACCCCACAGCTACCCTCAGTCCATCCCACCCCTCAGCTACCCTCAGTCCGTCCCACCCCTCAGCTACCTCAGTCCATCCAACCTATCTCTAACTCCACCCCTCAGCTACTCTCAGTCCATCCCAGCTATCTCTTTAACCCCACCCCTCAGCTACTCTCAGTCCATCCCACCTATCTCTGTAAACTGCCCTCTTATGATTACCATGTGCCATATATTTTTTAAAACTGTGCTGTGATTTTGAACCTGTATAATTGCATAGTATCTAAAGATTGCAAGTTAAAGATAAATATTTTTACTACAAGTAATATATTGTTGATTGATTGACTATGGATTTCCAAATCTCCCAACAGTGCTATTTGTAGGGTGACTTTTTGGATAAATGTTGTGATTTTTCAGCCGTTCCTGAACTTAAAATACACTACATGACCAAAAGTGTGTGGACACCTGCTCATCGAACATCTCATTCCAAGATCACGGGCATTAATATGGAAGTGGTCCCCCCTTTGTTGCCATAACAGCCTCCACTCTTCTGGGAAGGTTTTCAATAGAACAGATGTTATTTTTCAGCCTGGGGCCCAAGCTTGTGACTATATGTAAATATGGGTAATGAAATGAAATATAATAATATAAATAGCATGCTTATTTTTTCCCATTAAAAACACATATGTAGTTACTTAGAGTTGCACTATCAGTAGTTAGCTAGCTTGCTTTGGCTATCTAGCTATTAGCTGTGTACAAGGGAATTGTTTGACAGAGAAACTCACATGTACTCCCTTATTTCTGCGTATCACCTGTTATAAAATAACAATACTTTGATGCTGACTGACTTCCACTATCGAAGCACTGTTTCCTGAAGCACTCTGCCCTGTTCTGAAAGAACTCTACGGGTTTACTGTCATGATCAGCATTGCCAGGTCCAGTTCAGATTTCTAACCAAAAGACCTCTGAAAACCCACACACAAGGCCTGAAAACTACTCCAAATAAATGTTTTAGCAGCTAGAGGAGTTACCACATGTATCCATGAAACCCTTTTCCATAATGTTATTGAGCGAATTAAGAAGAAATATCGACATCTTTATCGACATAGGCTAGGAGCAAAATTTGGATTTCCACCAAAATAATAATTCTTACAAGTTTGAGAATATGTCCAAGACAGCAGATAAATCGCCCTTATCACCAGATCATTTTCTATTAATGGATGTCGATTTAACTTGTTTTGACTGCTATGATTAAACAATAAGGCCCTGGAGGTGTGGTTTATGGCCAATGTACCACAGCTAATGGGTGTTCTTTGGACATAGCCCTTAGCTGTGGTATATTGGCCATATACCACAAAACTCTGAGGAGCCTTTTTTGCTATTATAAACTGGTTAACAATATAATTAGAATAGTAAAACGTTTTTTTGTCATTCCCACAATTTTTATCTCAACTGTGAACAAAAATCCAGAAAATCACATTGTATGATTTTTAAGCAATTAATTTGCATTTTATTGTAAATAAGGTATTTTCTTTATTTTGAATACATTCTAAAAACCTGTTTACACTTTACTTTTTTGCTTTCGCTTAAAAACCTGGGCTCTGAGTGGCGCAGCACTCTAAGGAACTGCATCTCAGTGCAAGAGGCGTCACTACAGACACCCTGGTTCATATCCAGGCTGTATCACATCTGGCCGTGATTGGGAGTTCCATAGGGCGGTGCACAATTGGCCCAGCGTCGTCCGGGTTTGGCCAGGGTAGGCCATCATTGTAAATAAGAATTTGTTCTTAACTGACTTGCTTTGTTAAATAAACCATTATTTGTCATTATGGGTTATTGTGTGTAGATTACTGAGATAAAAATAAGGAATAAGAATAAGGCTTTCACTTAACTAATTGTAAAAATGTCAAGGGGTCTGAATACTTTCCGAAGCCACTGTGTGTGTGTGTGTGTGTGTGTGTGTGTGTGTGTGTGTGTGTGTGTGTGTGTGTGTGTGTGTGTGTGTGTATATACATATATAATATGTGTGTGTGTACATATATATATATATATATATATATATATATATATATATATATATATATATAATATAATAATAATATATGCCATTTAGCAGACGCTTTTATCCAAAGCGACTTACAATCATGTGTGCATACATTCTACGTATGGGTGGTCCCGGGGATCGAACCCACTACCCTGGCGTTACAAGCGCCATGCTCTACCAACTGAGCTACAACAATATATATTGTTGTTGCCATATTTGGTCTTTAATAAATGACAGACAAAAGTTCCCTACCTTCCACTTTCCTCCTCCATTTTTGCAGTAATGTTGCTATCAGTTGGTTGTAATTTTGGATAAAGCAAACATTTTCATATATTTTTGTTATCTGCACATGTGACAACTCCACCTTTCCTATTCATAATATCATTAACAAAGATTATTATTATTACTTTTTTTCATAAAGAATGTTTTTTATTTGTATATTGGAATTTAACCATAATATTTGTTGAAATACTTGTTTTAGTCTTTTCTGGAGGATGAAACTTGAATTGCAGCCAGTTTTGTATGGCTTTTTTTTTTAGAAAGGGTGATAATTTGAACAAGGTTCCATTTTCAATTAACTGAAAATTAGAGGTTGTAATCTGAATAATGAGAAAAGGGCCATTTTTGAACAAGCGGTGAGCCGTTCTTATTAATCTACTGGAGAATCAGTTCGGGTTTAAGTATACATTTTGTATGACGGATGATTTTAATGAGAGGTTTAATGCTTTAATATTGAATCATTTTAGCCCCCACAAACTCATATTCATTGTAAAAAATAAGCATGTTTAATTTTGTCTTGCTTGCCGTTCCAGATAAAGTGAATGATGTGTTTTGACACCTTGGATTTCTAGCCCCTCTATATTATTGTTGGATCTGATTTTAATGTCCATGGCCATAATAAAGAGATATGCTGACAGTGGACAACCTTGTTTTAGTCCTCTTGACTTTCTGAGAAGTAACCATTATTTACTATTTTACACCTAGAGATTATCCTAAATTAAAATAATCCATTTATTTATAACTCCTAGTTGTACTTTATCAAAGGCCTTTTCAAAGTACGTTATGAATACCAGACCTGGTTTCCCAGATATTTCATAGTGTTCTATTGTTTCAAGTACTTGTCTAATATTATCTCCAATGTATCGTCCATGTAAAAACTGTCTGATCAGGATGAATAATATCCGACTACAGCTTTTTAATTCTATGCTCTATGCATTTTGCTTGGATTTTTGCATCACAGCACTGAAGTGTAAGGGGCATCCAGTTTTTTAAGTTGACTTGATCTTTACCACCAGGTTCCTGTTTCAGTGATCGTGAAATCAGACCTTCTTGCTGAGCACCTGATAGTTGACCATTTTTATAGGACTGGTTACAAGATGCAATTAATGGATCTTTGAGAAGATTATAAAAGGTTTAATATACCTCAACTGCTATGCCATCCAGCCCTGGACCTTTCCCTGCCGAATGGCTTTAATTGCATCAAGAAGTTCCTCATCTACAATTTGGCACAAGTCTTTCTGTACAGCTGTTCATTTTACACTATTCTCATTTTACACTACATATTCCTTACAGTTAACTTCACAGTGGAAATGGGGTAATCATGGAGTCATTCATTTGGTGAATCATGGATGACTTCATAATTTTTAACAAGTTTCTGCCAATTATTTTTGTTAGCATTTCTATGTTGAAGATAAAAACATAATTTGGTGCATTTTTCACCATTTCCATCCAATTTTCTTTATTTTTGATTGTTCCCGATAAGTTCCTCCATTTCTTTTTGTTTTTCCTTTAACTTATTCTGTACATATATGGTACTTTTTTATTGTTATCTATCTGTTCTGTTATTTCCGATATTTACTTTGTTAGTATGAACTCTTTTGACTGAAATTGTTTTCGTTTTAAGGATAAATATTGAATTGCATGACCTCTGAAGGCACATTTAAAAGGGTCCCATAGAATAAGGGGATCCGCTTATTTTTTTATAATATTCTCGCCCACGTGAAAATTCTGTAATCAGAATGTGGATGCCAATTATTTGATCTGACCACATTCTGCCCCCATCACATTCTTCCCCCTACCAGAGTGAAGGAAGCAAGAAAATAATCAAGACGACTAGCTTGATTAAGCCTCTTCCATGTATATCTCACTAGGTCTGGATTTTTAAGGCTCTATAGGGGCACAGGTGGCAGTATGTTTGAAGATTAACACACCCATTCTCACACCTGGAAGTATGTTTGAAGATTAAAACACCCATTCTCACACGTGGCAGTATGTTTGAAGATTAACACACCCATTCTCACACGTGGCAGTATGTTTGAAGATTAACACCCATTCTCACACGTGGAAGTTTGTTTGAAGATTAACACACCCATTCTCACATGTGGCAGTATGATTGAAGAGTTACACACCCATTCTCACATGTGGCAGTATGTTTGAAGATTAACACACCCATTCTCACATGTGGCAGTATGTTTGAAGAGTTACACACCCATTCTCACATGTGGCAGTATGATTGAAGATTAACACACCCATTCTCACACGTGGCAGTATGTTTGAAGAGTAACACAACCATTCTCACATGTGGCAGTATGTTTGTAGATTAACACACCCATTCTCACACGTGGCAGTATGATTGAAGAGTTACACACCCATTCTCACACGTGGCAGTATGTTTGTAGATTAACACACCCATTCTCACACGTGGCAGTATGTTTGAAGAGTTACACACCCATTCTCACACGTGGCAGTATGTTTGTGAGAAAAGATGAAAGGTGATGCAAGGGCTTCAGCACCTATATATCTAGTTACAGGGGAGGGGAATGGAGAGGAGAGAGATGGAGATCAGGAACAGATAGATGGAGAGGAGAGGGACGGAGAAGAGAGGAGTACTCACAGAAACAGACAGATGGATAGGAGGACATTGAGGTTGCGCATATCTCTGATAAGGAGGAGGGTTTTAACCCTTTCAGTGACGATCCAAACCCACGAGTCAGCTGTTCAAGAGAAAAAGAAGACAACAGGCCATTCAAACACTTTTTAAATGTGTGGTATGTCTGAGTATATGTGCGTGTGCTTGTGAATGAGTGTGTGTGTCTGTATCTGTGTCTGCTTCAGTGTGTGTTTAACTACCTGAGTCTTCCTCCTCTGTGAATGTGAACTGATTATCCTGAGCTTTGCTGATGCTGCTTCTAGGAGTGGTGCTGTCCTTCCCAGGTTCGTTAGGATTAGTATTACATCATATTCATATATCTCTTGTATGTCGTCTGTTATGGCTCTCGCCCCTCATTTATTTTTCTCGTCTGTCTTAACGGTCTTTTTAAGATGTTCTCTCTTACCGCTGCTGGGCAGGTCAGAGTAGACGGCCTCTATGGGAAGGCTCCGCTCCACACTGTCCTCCCGGCTGGAATTGCTGGAGATCTGTCGGTAGGGAAGGGTTAAAACATGTCCTTATACAAACATCTCCTGGTCAGTATAAATGGTGTCTTGATTAATAACACAAAACAAGTGAATGTGTACTCTGGAGTTTTCACAGTGAGTTATGAATAGTTACAAAATGCACTTTATTTGATGGCACTGATTGAAGAAAACAGGGCAGTGCAGGAAGCTACATGTTGGGAGGAAAAGGATAGGATGACATCGAGGCCATCAGTGGAATTCTTACTGTGTCTATGTTCCCATCCACGCCATCAACACCGTTCTCTCCTGAGAAGTGGGGACTGCTGTTGCCATTCTCCACCTGCTCCCCCAGCTGTTGTGGGAACCAGAGTCTGTAAACGCAGTTGAGCTCGCTCCACTAAAAAATGCTCCTCGCTCACAGGAGAAACAAACTGCCGCTCGATATTCGCTCCATTTATTAACTTCACAATTTAACCAACACCCATTTCTTTCTGTGACTAACTGAACCCAACACTTGGTTTTGAAGTATTGAAACTAAACCATATGATTCAAATATAAAGTATTTGAATCAACATAAAAAGGGTAATTTAAGAAGTGCTCATAATTAAAAACATGCTATATGTAGTATTAAACAGCACAGAAACACGCTAAATAGGTCAGAATACAGACATGTAGCCTAAGAAGGAGGGAAAATATTTTTTTAGGATATATTATTAGCCCATTATTTCAATGATTTCAAGGCTATAGCATACAAAAGAAATACATTGTGAAGCATTTGCGATTGCGACATGAACATTAAGCGCTTAGCATTTAAACAACATTTTGTTGATTAAATTATTATAGTCTATAAATTGTGCATATAGGAAAAAATTACAAAGAAATTAAAGCGAAACTAAAAGGCCTTACTAGGCATTTGTATCCACTTTTAGAAACACGAGTTTGGCCAGAGTGTGGTTTCAGGCTCATGCGATGGTGCCTGCAGAGCAGGCCAACAGTGGATGGGGATGATCAACACCCTTCAGCCACTCTTTCCAGGTTGGGCAGGGAGGCAGAGTTGTTTGTTTATAGGAAGGCCCACTGGTTTTCAGGCAAAAATAATCCTCTCAAAACAGAGAGCTCCTTGAAAGAGGTAATATGTCAGGAATATTGGGCCAAAATCAATGAAAGCCTATTGTATAGATAATAGAACAAAACAAGACACATCCGGGGTTCAAACTAGAGAACCCAGTTCCTACATTTGAATATAAAAATGGATTTTATCAAACAAAACTGTGCTCCATTTTATCTCTGGAACCCTCAGGAAGACAAATCAGAGCCAGATTACTGAATGAAAGTACATTATTTACCTTCAGAAGTGAATGTATCAAACCAGTTGTTGTGATAAAAGCATGTTGTTGCTGTGCACTCTCCTCAAACAATAGCATGGTATTTACTCTCCTCAAACAATAGCATGGTATTTACTCTCCTCAAACAATAGCATGGTATTTACTCTCCTCAAACAATAGCATGGTATTTTACGTTCATAACTGTGCACTCTCCTCAAACAATAGCATGGTATTTACTCTCCTCAAACAATAGCATGGTATTTACTCTCCTCAAACAAAAGCATGGTAGTTACTCTCCTCAAACAATAGCATGGTATTTACTCTCCTCAAACAATAGCATGGTATTTACTCTCAAACAATAGCATGGTATTTACTCTCCTCAAACAATAGCATGGTATTTACTCTCCTCAAACAATAGCATGGTATTTACTCTCCTCAAACAATAGCATGGTATTTACTCTCCTCAAACAATAGCATGGTATTTTACGTTCATAACTGTGCACTCTCCTCAAACAATAGCATGGTATTTACTCTCCTCAAACAATAGCATGGTATTTACTCTCCTCAAACAATAGCATGGTATTTACTCTCCTCAAACAATAGCATGGTATTTACTCTCCTCAAACAATAGCATGGTATTTTACGTTCATAACTGTGCACTCTCCTCAAACAATAGCATGGTATTTACTCTCCTCAAACAATAGCATGGTATTTACTCTCCTCAAACAAAAGCATGGTAGTTACTCTCCTCAAACAATAGCATGGTATTTACTCTCCTCAAACAATAGCATGGTATTTACTCTCCTCAAACAATAGCATGGTATTTACTCTCCTCAAACAATAGCATGGTATTTACTCTCCTCAAACAATAGCATGGTATTTACTCTCCTCAAACAATAGCATGGTATTTACTCTCCTCAAACAATAGCATGGTATTTACTCTCCTCAAACAATAGCATGGTATTTTACGTTCATAACTGTGCACTCTCCTCAAACAATAGCATGGTATTTACTCTCCTCAAACAATAGCATGGTATTTACTCTCCTCAAACAATAGCATGGTATTTACTCTCCTCAAACAATAGCATGGTATTTACTCTCCTCAAACAATAGCATGGTATTTATACGTTCATAACTGTGCACTCTCCTCAAACAATAGCATGGTCTTTTTACGTTCATAACTGTGCACTCTCCTCAAACAATAGCATGGCCTTTTTACGTTCATAACTGTGCACTCTCCTCAAACAACAGCATGGTATGTTTAAGAGAGAAAGGGAGACAGAGAGAGATAATTTGGGTATACCTGTGCTTGTGAACACACAGACTGCAGGATTTCATAGCACACTCTCCGGTTCCGCAAAGACACAAACGAATACTGAAACAGAGGCAAAACAGAATGAGGGACTACACAACACACCACCACTCAGACACAACACATCACCACTCAGACACAACACACCACCACACAGACACAACACACCACCACTCAGACACAACACACCACCACTCAGACACAACACACCACCACTCAGACACAACACACCACCACTAAGACACAACACACCACCACTCAGACACAACACACCACCACTAAGACACAACACACCACCACACAGACACAACACACCACCACTCAGACACAACACACCGCTACTCAGACACAACACACCGCCACTCAGACACAACACAACACCACTCAGACACAACACACCACCACTCAGACACAACACACCACCACACAGACACAACACACCACCACTCAGACACAAACACACCACCACACATACACAACACACCACCACACAGACACAACACACCACCACTCAGACACAACACACCACAGACACACCACTACACAGACAAACTGCAACACAACACCACACAGACAAACCACAACACAGACACACCACCACACAGACACAAAACACCAGCACACAACACACCACCCCACAAATACATCAACACACATACACACCACAACACAGACACAACACACCACCACACAGACACACTACACCACCACACAGACACAATATACTACCACTGACACACCCATAGCTGTAGACACAGAGGCAGACACAGTCACAGACACATTCACTCGAACAAGAACAACAAGGCCGTTGTGCGTTTGTTTCTGACCTTGTTTCCATCAGTAGTACGGATGGAGAGCATAGACAGGGCTGAGTTCTGCTTCTTCACTTCCTTTACGCTGGACACATGGACCTCAACCTACAACAAGACACAGATACTACATCAACAACACATGGTACAGACCACAATAGACCATCTATTTCTACCTACTGTTTGTTGGCCAACTTGAGGTTGTCTACTCTACGGCTCTATTCATTCTGGATGGCTGAAGCGGTACAGATTCCCCAATAGAAAATTGAAGTCATTTCCGATTGAGCCGACATATGCAGCGTTTCCTGTGAATGCAGCCTGCGCTAATGTGGGAACGTTGCCTTTAAATTTCAATCACACTGTAAAGCTGAACTTCTGTGATACGGTTTGAATAGGGTCCCTACTCTACTCTGCTTTTCTCTTCTCTGCTCTACTCTGCTCTAATCTACTCTGCTCTACTCTACTCTATTCTGCTCTACTCTATTCTACTCTGCTCTACTCTACTCCATTCTGCTCTACTCTACTCTATTCTGCTCTACTATATTCTGCTCTGCTCTGCTTCTCTGCTCTTCTCTACTACGTTCTTCTCTAATCTACTCTACTTCTGTCCTGATCTTCTCTGCTCTACTTTATTCTACTCTACTCTATTCTGCTCTGCTCTACTCTGCTCTATTCTTCTCTGCTCTACTCTATTCTGCTCTTCTCTACTATGCTCTTCTCTAATCTGCTCTTTACTCTGCTCTGCTCTATTCTGCTTTTCTCTGCTGTGCTCTACTCTACTCTAATCTGCTCTACTCTATTCTGCTCTGCTCTGCTCTGCTCTGCTCTGCTCTGCTCTGCTCTGCTCTTCTCTACTATACTATGCTCTTCTCTAATCTGCTCTTCTCTAATCTACTCTACTCTTCTCTGCTATGCTCTTCTCTCATCTAATCTACTCTGCTCTACTGTGCTCTACTCTATTCTGCTCTTCTCTGCTCTACTCTACTCTTTTTTACTCTTCTCTACTCTGCTCTTCTCTAATCTGCTCTATTCTGCTCTGCTCTATTCTGCTTTTCTTCGCTGTGCTCTACTCTACTCTTCTCTAATCTGCTCTTCTCTAATCTGCTCTACTCTACTCTGCTCTAATGTGCTCTACTCTACTCTGCTCTGCTCTACTGTATTCTGCTCTTCTCTACTATGCTCTTCTCTAATCTGCTCTTCTTTACTCTGCTCTGCTCTATTCTGCTTTTCTCTGCTGTGCTCTACTCTACTCGAATCTGCTCTACTTTATTCTGCTCTGCTCTACTCTGCTCTAATCTACTCTGCTCTGCTCTACTCTATTCTGCTCTACTCTATTCTACTCTGCTCTACTCTACTCCATTCTGCTCTACTCTACTCTATTCTGCTCTACTATATTCTGCTCTGCTCTGCTTCTCTGCTCTTCTCTACTACGCTCTTCTCTAATCTGCTCTTCTCTACTCCATTCTGCTCTACTCTATTCTGCTCTACTCTACTCTATTCTGCTCTACTCTATTCTGCTCTGCTCTGCTTCTCTGCTCTTCTCTACCACGCTCTTCTATAATCTGCTCTTCTCTAATCTTCTTGTACTCTGCTCTACTGTACTCTGCTCTACTGTACTCTGCTCTACTGTACTCTATTCTGCTCTACTCTGCTCTATTCTTCTTTTCTCTGCTGTGCTCTACTCTACTCTAATCTAATCTGCTCTACTCTATTCTGCTCTGCACTTCTCTGCTCTGTCCTGATCTTCTCTGGTCTACTTTATTCTACTCTACTCTATTCTGCTCTGTTCTGCTCTACTCTGCTCTATTCTGCTCTGCTCTACTCTCTGCTCTACTCTACTTTATTCTGCTCTTCTCTACTATGCTCTTCTCTAATCTGCTTTTCTCTAATCTACTGTACACTTCTTTACTCTGCTTTACTCCGCTCTACTCTATTCTGATCTTCTCTGCTCTACCCTCTTCTTTACGCTTCTCTAATCTGCTCTTCTCTAATCTGCTCTACTCTACTCTGATCTAATGTGCTCTACTCTACTCTGCTCTGCTCTTGTATTCTGCTCTTCTCTACTATGCTCTTCTCTAATCTGCTCTTCTTTACTCTGCTCTGCTCTATTCTGCTTTTCTCTGCTGTGCTCTACTCTAATCTGCTCTACTCTATTCTGCTCTGCTCTGCTCTGCTCTTCTCTACTATACTATGCTCTTCTCTAATCTGCTCTTCTCTAATCTACTCTACTCTACTCTTCTCTCATCTAATCTGCTCTACTGTGCTCTACTCTATTCTGTGCTTCTCTGCTCTACTCTACTCTTTTTTACTCTTCTCTGCTCTTCTCTAATCTGCTCTATTCTGCTCTGCTCTATTCTGTTTTCCCCCGCTGTGCTCTACTCTACTCTTCTGTAATCTGCTCTTCTTTACTCTGCTCTACTCTGCTCTGCTCTATTCTGCTCTACTCTGCTGTGCTCTACTCTACTCTGACTACTCTTTTCTGCTCTGCTCTTCTCTACTCTTTTCTACTCTGCTCTTCTCCACTCTGCTCTATTCTACTCTGCTCTATTCTGACTACTCTGCTCTGCTTTACTATGACTACTCTGCTCTTCTCTACTCTTTTCTACTCTGCTCTTCTCTACTCTGCTCTATTCTCCTCTGCTCTATTCTGACTACTCTGCTCTGCTTTTCTCTACTCTGCTCTATTCTACTCTACTCTATTCTACACTACTATATGTGAATCTTACCTTGGTGTCCTTGAGGAGTACGGAAGAGTAAAAACATACGTAGTTGACAGACACAAATAGCTTCCCATGATACAACACCTCCTTCTGCAGGGCACAGGTGAACACTGAAACACACAACCAGGACAGAGGACACAGTCAAATGAGAGACACGTAGGTTTCTCCTTGAAACTTCCCTTTATCCCCAGAATAACCTGTGATATATTCAGCTGAGGGTACATTTAAATATTGTGCAGAGTGAGTGCTTAAGTTTAGTTGTTAGCAAGGAGCACAAAGCACATAATGTGGAATTAAATATAATGAATGTCCCAACGTATTAAGTAATGATTGTGATGACTCCATCATAGCTCTGTAATCGAGACATAAATCCACATGCAGCCCAGACAGTTTCAGGACCACGATGATGATGAAACCATAAATAAGATCCAGACTCACCATGTACTGAGATCTACTCACCATGAGTTAGTTTCTCCTCTGTAGGAATATCTCGGAATAATTTGTGGAAGGTTTTGTTGTATTTCACAAAACTCTACAATAGAGAGAGAAAAGGATCCAACTCTCTGTTAACCAATCAACCAATTAATGAATCAATCAACCAATTCATTAATCAATCAAGCATTCAATCAGGAGACATTTCCAAGCCAGAACCAAGAACTCAAACATATAGTGGAGAAGGAGTGCTAGGACCTCAAATCAAATAAAAGTTTATTGGTCGCGTATCGAGATTTGCAGATGTTATCGCAGGTGCAGCGAAATGCTCGTTGTTGGCCAGGAGCTAGAAACAGTGCAACAGTGTCTGTCAGCACCATCTTGTCTAAAGCCCTCCTCTAGGTCGTTGTCCTGTATATTTCAGGTGCGCTTACATTTTTGGCAACTGCGCCATCAGGCGGGTGGAAGCTCTCCTCCTCTATGGTCTCTGACCTATGGATAGAGAGTGATTGAGAGCGGATCAATGGACCTGCATAGGCTTTGGTACTTTCCCCCAGTCCATGGCCTATTCTAGTCATTAAACTTGTTTTCAGAAGTAACCTTTGACCTGAGAGAGTTGCTCCTGTTCAGGCTGTGTCCCAGCTCCTGGATCTCCAGCTGGGCCTCCTCTAGACTCTTCCACTTCTCTTTGCTCTTCTTACTGCGGCTGCCTCTCCTAGGGCCCAGACTACCTCCTCCACCTCCATTCTTCAGGGACCTGAAGGAACAGGACACTAAACAGTCACAGTGTTGCCCCCTGTGTCTGTAAACACTCTCTGTTTAGAGGTCATATTTACCTATATGTCATATTTATTTTTGTAATAAACCTTATTGTGGTTTGCAGAATTTCCCATAGTGGGACAATAAAGTTGTGGATTGAATTTGTGGATTCAACCTCAACTGATTCACCTACCCATGGACATAGTTTTTTTGTCTGCTGGTGAAAACCGTTGTTACGTGAATGAAAACATTTTTAAAAATGTGCACCAAGAATCCAAAATATACCCATAGCTATGCACCTGATTGTTATCATTTTGATTCTAATCATTTCAATTCTGACTTTCCAGGAAGCAACCTAAAACCATGTTACATAAGTTATTAGAGATGTGAGATATCTTGTTATTTACATTCTCAGCAGCTTCCGGCTAACTTGATACCATCAGACAACCATAAGGAAGAATGGTTGCCAGAGCAGTTCTCACTAGTAGTCATTATGATAGTCAACTACACCTTAGTGGCACTCAAATATCTTTTTCACCTCATTTAACACCTCAATGATTTAACAAAAAGGACATCTCAATAGGTGGTCCAGGTCAGTCATGACAAAATGTGGGGGGGCTTTCCTCTTCTGTTCTCTATAGTTCGTCAGGCAAGGGGGAGGCCGATGACATCACAACTTACCATCAGACCAACTCCTTGAATGTCCTTCTCCTTGCAGTTGTGTGTAAAAAAAAGACTATTTTGTTCAAAACGTTGTTTTTATAATACCCTTTAGTGTGTGTACTTTACTGTATTTATACTTGGGATATCACTTTTTAACTGGAAAAGTGAAAGAAATCGCCCGAGGATGTCTTTAAGCGTTGAACAGACGTGGCATCCAGGTCAAAGATTTGCAATTCAAATGATCAGAACATTTCACATAAAAGTAGGTGTTATAGACAGAGTGTACAAAACATTAAGAACACCTTCCTAATATTGAGTTGGATTTAACAAGTGACATCAATAAGGCTGCATCACATCTGGCTGTAATTGGGAGTCCCATAGGGCGGCACACAATTGGCCCAGCGTTGACCGGGTTTGGCCAGGGTAGGCCGTCATTGTAAATAAACTGACCTGCCAAGTTAAATAAAGGTTAAATAAAAATACAATCAAATAAATAAGGGATCATAGGTGGTCAGTCTATGTCATGGGAAGAGCAGAGTTTTGTACACTCTATGCATTATGTTTAAGCGCCTGAGGATGGGAGAAAGCAAACCATGGACATTAAATATGCATGTGCAGATGTAGGATCTTAATTTGAGACAGTTTCCTACATCAGGAAAAGAATCCTGTAGCAACAGGAAAAGTGAATTATTATGTGGACAATGGACATTTTTGTAGCGTTGATACATTTTTCGTAAGGGAAAATCAAGTAGGACATTTCAAAGTTTAGATTTAAAGACTTTAGAAGCCTTTTAAAACCTCAAATACACTACAAGATTCACATTTCATCCTTTTCAGGAAAGTCCTCATGCAACAGGGTGATCAAATTAAGATCCTACATATCACAGGAAGTTGTGGCACCTTCATTGGGGAGAACTGGCTCGTTCTTATGACTGGAGCAGAATCGGTGGAATGGTAAGACATAGGTCAAACACATGGTTTCCAGATATTTGATGCCATCCCGTGAAGTCTGTTCCAGCCTCCTGTGCAACATATCAATCTTTGTTTATTCTATTCCAGGATAACATCTTCATTATTGTTCCACTCCGTACGGACAATGTAGGTCTAACTAACGAAAGCTGTTACATTTACAGTTCAACAAGTCTAACTTTAATGTGAAAACCCAAATAAAATGCACAGAAACATCACACAACAATCTTTATGCAACAAAGCTTTGAGTATATAGATATCTGCAAAAGGAAGCAGATTCACCTGCTCCCGATTAGACCAACCTGTTATTTCTGGGGCTGGACGAGGGTCCTGAGGGCTATGGCTGCAATGCATTTTGGGGAATGAAAACAAACAAGTTCCCTTCCTTCCTTCTCTTCCTCAACTCTGGTGAGTCCTCCGTTCAGACGAAACCATTAGTGAAATGGCAATAAAACAGCTGGAATGGCCTATGTGTGTGTTCTCATCTAGTTGGTATGTACTACTGTGCGTTTGAGGAATGTACAGTTCTCAGTACTGTAATATCCTATTAGAAAATCCAAGATTTGGTTAAGGGACATTCTGACTTCCTAAACAGAACCAACAGTGATGGTCTCTACAGCTGGAGTTGAACTGAACCTGTCTAGAACTGTACAGAACCAACAGTGATGGTCTCTACAGCTGGAGTTGAACTGAAACTGTCTAGAACTGTACAGAACCAACAGTGATGGTCTCTACAGCTGGAGTTGAACTGAACCTGTCTAGAACTGTACAGAACCAACAGTGATGGTCTCTACAGCTGGAGTTGAACTGAACCTGTCTAGAACTGTACAGAACCAACAGTGATGGTCTCTACAGCTGGAGTTGAACTGAAACTGTCTAGAACTGTACAGAACCAACAGTGATGGTCTCTACAGCTGGAGTTGAACTGAACCTGTCTAGAACTGTACAGAACGAACAGTGATGGTCTCTACAGCTGGAGTTGAACTGAACCTGTCTAGAACTGTACAGAACCAACAGTGATGGTCTCTACAGCTGGAGTTGAACTGAACCTGTCTAGAACTGTACAGAACGAACAGTGATGGTCTCTACAGCTGGAGTTGAACTGAACCTGTCTAGAACTGTACAGAAACACCATATGTATAGCAATGCATAATAATATAACACATATTTTTTTAAAGTTTGATTGGTTGATACTCACACTGAGCTGTCGAGGGAGAACCTCCGATGGTCCATGTTCATGGCCTGGAGTGGTTAAGCGTCTCTCCCACTCCCACTGAGCTCCTCTCTACTCCACACGGTATTTGCACTGACTATGTAAACCGACTCTCAAACTAGCAACTCTGTACTCCACTGTGTTGCAGTATACACCCAGCCTGTCCTTCTAGTCTCCTACCTGGCTTTAGCCTACAGCGAGGCAGCTGATTGATGGCTAGAGGGAGAGGCAGCTTTCTCCTGTTACCAACCAGCCTATTCTCTTCAAGCGTATTGCTGGTTTCACCTATCATTTACTGGGGGGGCGGGAATACCATTTAAGTTTACCCAATCAGCTTCGGACTCCGGAGCCTCCTGTAGGTCCCACCTGTGACACACCTCTACTGCTCATGGTAACTGTGACTGCAGGTGTTGTGTACAATCCTACTGCCATCCACAAATTAGCGCACATGTAATGCATGAATCAAAACACAATTACCAACACACTTCACACATGTACTGTACACACGCATACGCAAGTCACGCACATAAGCACGCAGGCACACACTCTGAAAGTGTACACAGAGTTCACCCGGCTTGTTTTTGCTGTATCATGATCACGAATGCTCAGGTGACAGTCACAGTCTGGTTATCTCAGACCTGTTCAGACCTGTTCGCAAAAGCTCCCTGCGGAAGATACGCATCGCAGCACTGTCAACGATAACATTGTCAGAAGAGTTCATACCTCAGCCTGACCAGTACAGCTAAATGACCGTGCAGATTCTGAGATATGATGGGTGTAGTACAGCATTATTGTTTGATGTTTGAAATATGTGTAAAAAAGTTGTTCCTAAAAAACCTTTATCATCATGGCATGATTGACTTTGAGCAGAGCAAACCTGGAACAGACACCGTGAGAATCACACAGCGTTCTCCTAACTAGTGTCTTCCTCCTGTGTGTGTATGTGTGTGTGTGTGTGTGTGTGTGTGTGTGTGTGTGTGTGTGTGTGTGTGTGTGTGTGTGTGTGTGTGTGTGTGTGTGTGTGTGTGTGTGTGTGTGTGTGTGTGTGTGTGTGCGCGTGTGCGCGTGCGTGTGTGCGCGCACTAATTCCTTTACAGGACATTTATGTTCCGCTTCACAAGGATTTCACACACTGTTGCTGGTATTTTGGCCCATTCCTCCATGCAGATCTCCTCTAGAGCAGTGATGTTTTGGGGCTGTTGCTGGGCAACACGGACTTTCAACTCCCTCCAAAGATTTTCTATGGGGTTGAGATCTGGAGACTGGCTAGGCCACTCCAGGACCTTGAAATGCTTCTTACGAAGCCATTCCTCCGTTGCCCGGGCGGTGTGTTTGGGATCATTGTCATGCTGAAAGACCCAGCCACGTTTCATCTTCAATGCCCTTGCTGATGGAAGGAGGTTTTCACTCAAACTCTCACGATACATGGCCCCATTCATTCTTTCCTTTACACAGATCAGTCGTCCTGGTCCCTTTGCAGAAAAACAGCCCCAAAGCATGATGTTTCCACCCTCATGCTTCACAGTAGGTATGGTGTTCTTTGGATGCTACTCAGCATTCTTTGTCCTCCAAACACGACAAGTTGAGTTTTTACCAAAAAGTTCCATTTTGGTTTCATCTGACCATATGACATTCTCCCAATCTTCTTCTGGATCATCCAAATGCTCTCTAGCAAACTTCAGACGGGCCTGGACATGTACTGGCTTAAGCAGGGGGACACGTCTGGCACTGCAGGATTTGAGTCCCTGGCGGCGTAGTGTGTTACTGATGGTAGGCTTTGTTACTTTGGTCCCAGCTCTCTGCAGGCCATTCTCTAGGTCTCCCCCATGTGGTTCTGGGATTTTTGCTCACTGTTCTTGTGATAATTTTGACCCCACGGGGTGAGATCTTGCGTGGCGCCCCAGATCGAGGGAGATTATCAGTGGTCTTGTATGTCTTCCATTTCCTAATAATTGCTCCCACAGTTGATTTCTTCAAACCAAGCTGCTGACCTATTGCAGATTCAGTCTTCCCAGCCTGGTGCAGGTCTACAATTTTGTTTCTGGTGTCCTTTGGCAGCTCTTTGGTCTTGGCCATAGTGGAGTTTGGAGTGTGACTGTTTGAGGTTGTGGACAGGTGTCTTTTATACTGATAACAAGTTCAAAGGTGCAATTAATACAGGTAACGAGTGGAGGACAGAGGAGCCTCTTAAAGAAGAAGTTACAGGTCTGTGAGCCAGAAATCTTGCTTGTTTGTAGGTGACCAAATACTTATTTTCCACCATAATTTGTAAATAAATTCATTAAAAATCCTACAATGTGATTTTCTGGATTTTTTTCTTCTCATTTTGTCTGTCATAGTTGAAGTGTACCCATGATGAAAATTACAGGCCTCTCTCATATTTTTAAGTGGGAGAATTTGCACAATTGGTTGCTGACTAAATACTTTTTTGCCCCACTGTATATAATCATTGGCGAGCAAGGAGCCCTACAAACCTGACTCAGTTAGCTCTGTCAGGAGGAAAGGGACAAAATTCACCTTTGTGGGAAGCTTGTGGAAGGCTACCTGAAATGTTTGACCCAAGTTAAACAATTTAAATACTAATTGAGTGTATGTAAACTTCTGACCCACTGGGAACGTGATGAAAGAAATAAAAGCTGAAATAAATCATTCTCTCTACTATTATTCTGACATTTCACATTCTTAAAATAAAGTGGTGATCCTAACTGACCTAAAACAGGGAATTATTACTAGGATTAAATGTCAGGAATTGTGAAAACTGAGTTATAATGTATTTGGCTAAGGTGTATGTAAACTTCCGACTATATATATTTTTACTAGGCAATTCAGTTAAGAACAAATTCTTATTTTCAATGATGGCCTAGGAACAGTGGGTTAACTGCCTGTTCAGGGGCAGAATGAAATATTTTGTACATTGTCAGCTCGGGGATTTGAACTTGCAACCTTTCGGTTCCTAGTCCAATGCTCTAACCACTAGGCTACCCTGCCGCCCCATATATATATAAACTGTTAGCTAGCCTGATTAATAAGTTCTAGTATAAAGTGAGGTATGAATAAGTACGATGTATCATAATCTAGCTGTTACATAATGTTAGCAACTTATTGATTGATGTAGCTTTCCAGTAACAATGAAATCTGTAAAAACACCAAACATTCAACTAAGCGCACAATTAGCATATTGGCTATTTCTCCCCATACTGTATAAACAAAGCATTCACTACCGTCCTCTCACAATGCCTTTTGCATCCCTTTGATAAGTTGACAGAAAATGTGCACCAATAATGCATTTCAAAAGCCTTCTATAAGTCCCCTTTAATATAGAACCACATGGAAAATATTACAGCCATGAGTCATGACTGCTGTAAAATCATATCCACTCTGGACATGCGTTGGTAGTACCCAACTTGCTAAAGACCTTCAGGTCGCTAAAGGCCTGGTACTCAGGGCTCTATTGTCCCTGTACTACTCTGACAAATCACATCAAACACTTATCAAAAAAGTATGTGCTTTTAAAACGCACTTCGCTGTGATTGATCAAATCAAATCAAATTTTATTTGTCACATACACATGGTTAGCAGATGTTAATGCGAGTGTAGCGAAATGCTTGTGCTTCTAGTTCCGACAATGCAGTGATAACCAACAAGTAATCTAACTAACAATTCCAAAACTACTGTCTTATACACAGTGTAAGGGGATAAGGAACATGTACATAAGGATATATGAATGAGTGATGGTACAGAGCAGCATACAGTAGATGGTATCGAGTACAGTATATACATATGAGATGAGTATGTAGACAAAGTAAACAAAGTGGCATAGTTAAAGTGGCTAGTGATACATGTGTTACATAAGGATGCAGTCGATGTTGTAGAGTACAGTATATACATATGTATATGAGATGAATAATGTAGGGTAAGTAACATTATATAAGGTAGCATTGTTTAAAGTGGCTAGTGATATATTTACATCATTTCCCATCAATTTGAAGAAAGAGGTTGAAACTGAACGGAAAACATGATCATTGTGGCTGCTGTTTCAAAGCCTAACACAACGAACTGGACAGCGCTTTCTAAGTTAATGATTCATTTGAAACAAACATCGATATTCATATTAGAGTTGATGCATATCCATGAGCCCAAACCCGGAAAAAAACCTGAATTAAAATGATGATTTTGCCCTTATACAATACATAGCCTACTGCATATATATGCATGGCAGAAAAACATAAAAATAACAGATTGAAGATGTCTTGGTACATAATTGGTCTAGCCCAGGTATTCCCAAACTGGAGTACACGCAATGCCGTCGGGGTTGCGCCAAATAAAAATCGTATATATATTTTTTTAAATTAAAAAATAATTCTTCACATTTTCCATTTATATTTTCCAATGGGGCTATACATTTGGGTGAGTTTTTTTTCTCGCCTGAGTAGCCTCGTTTCACTGCCAAAAATAAAATTAAACCATCTAGTGTTCAGCGAAATAACAACACAATGTCAAATACAGGTAGCCTAGTCAAACAACTATCATCCAATCACATTAACCGTTACACTCTCACAGGAAACTTTCACTCTTGTACAGACATTTAGAAACGATAACCCACAGGAGTTTTTTGAGTGAGAATTAAGATGAGTTTTGAGTAGTAAAACAAGTATAAAAGCAACAGATACCATTAATAAGAAGGGGCTAGGAAGCGTCTTATATAGTGAGCTACTGAGTGACTAGGACAGGCAAGTCCCATACTATTGAGGAGGACTTCATTCTTCCTGCTGCTGCAGATATGGCTGGGACAATGATAGGGGAAAAGGCCCAAAAAACTATACAGACAATGTCTTCATCAAACAACACTGTTTCACGACGCATCAGTGACATGGCAGGAGATGTTTTGAAACAATTACTGCTTCACATACAAGCCAGTGAATTATATACGTTACAGCTGGATGAGTCAACAGATGTGGCGGGCCTGGCACAGCTCCTGGTATATGTCCGTTACTTGTATAGGTGCTCAATTAAGGAAGACATCCTCTTCAGCAAACCACTGGAAACAAGGACAACACGAGAGGATATTCTTAAAGTACTGGACTGCTTTGTGACATCAAATGGACATTGGTGGTCAAGATTTGTTAGTATTTGAACTGATGACTCAAAAGCCATGACAGGGAGACATGGTGGATTGGTAACATGCATGCAAGCAGTTGCTCCTGACGCCACTTGGGTACCCTGCTGCATCCACTGAGAGGCTCTTGCTGCCAAGGGAATGCCTGAAAGCTTGAAAGACGTTTTGGACAATACAGTGAAAATGATTAACTTTGTTAAAGCAAGGCCCCAGAACTTTCGTGTATTTTCTAAATTATGCAATGATATGGGCAGCGACCATGTAACTCTTTTACAACATACAGAAGTGCACTGGTTATCAAGGGGCAAAGTAATGACACGTTTTTTTAAATTGAGAGACGAGCTTAAAGTTTTCTTTACTGATCATACTTTTCACTTGTCTGACCACAGTTCATCACATGACTGGCCTATCCGGGTGATGTTTTTTCTCTCCTGAATGATCTGAATCTAGGATTACAGGGACTCTCCGCGACTTTATTCATTGTGCGGGAAAAAAAAATTGAGGCTATGATTAAGAAGTTGGAGATCTTCTCTGTCTGGATTAACAAGGACACAGGTATTTCTATCATTCCATGATTTTTTGTCTGCAAATGAACTCAAGCTTACGGACAATGTCAAATGTGATACAGCGAAGCACCTGAGTGAGCTGGGTGCGCAATTACGCAGGTACTTCCCCGAAATGGACGACACAAACAACTGGATTCGTTATCCCTTTCATGCCCTGCCTCCAGTCCACTTACCGATATCTGAACAAGAGCCTCATCGAAATTATAACAAGCTGTTCTGTGAAAATGCAATTTAATCAGAAGCCACTGCCAGATTTCTGGACTAGGCTGCGCTCAGAGTATCCTGTCTTGGCAAATCGTGCTGTTAATACACTGATGCCCTTTGCAACAATGTACTTATGTGAGAGTGGATTCTCAGCCCACACTAGCATGACAACTAAATACAGGCACAGACTGTGTGTGGACAATTATTTAAGAGTGAGACTCTCCAATACAACCCAATATTGCAGAGTTATGTGCATCCTTTCAAGCACACCCTTCTCATTAACCTGTAGTGAGTTATTCACCATTTTAAATGAACAAATAAGGTTTTATATGTAAGATGGCTAAATAAAGAGCAAAATTATACATTATTATTAGATTATTATTTGTGCCCTGGTCCTATAAGAGCACTTTCTCACTTCCCACACGCCTTGTTGTGACAAAAACTCACACTCATTCTTATGTTTAATAAATGTATCATATAGTGTGTGTGTGGCAGGCTTACAATGATGGCAAAAAACAACATTTGAGAGGGCGCTGACCCTGGTGCTAGAGAGGGTACGCAGCTGGAGGTTGAATGTTTGAAGGGTCTATGAGAAGTTTGGGAACCACTGGTCTAGCCTATACTCTGAAATGAAACACATTCTAGTAATGGCCTTTGAGCATGGGCTGTTTTATTATGCATACTGTATGGTATGGTTACCTTATGCTACTCTCCAAACATTCTATTAATGAGTCTGGAAGAGAACGTATAGGCCTAGGCCATGCTGTTGGCTCATTGATTGTGCATGGTGGCTAAGCCTACAATTATAGTGAATTTGGATTTGATTTTGAATAGCCTAGTAATATATATTTACATTTTCATAATTAATAGGCGGTCACATTACCTTTAGATACAGAATATTTCATCACCACCGTGCGTTTTCATCTCCTCCTCTCTGTCCTTCATTCCTTTCTCCAGCAGGCAGAGGGAGAGGCTGTCGTTGTGAAAACATGTTACTATAGATGAACAGATTTCACTTGGCTTCCGAAAAAAGGCACTTGGTCAATGTAGGAACAGGGTTGGAGAGCCCATGGCATGCAGAGTTTGGGTGGAATATCACGTTGCACAGCTAGAGGCTGCATGCTCCTCAAACAGTGGTCGATGTGTGGAGTGGAATAACCGGAGTCGCCTGAAAAACGAACCAAAAGGAAAACTGCCACCTAGTGCATATGGATGCCATCTTTATTCTCCTGCCCCTGTTCCTTCCCAGTTGATAATGGGCCATTCTATATCGAAACTACTTTTACATATTATTAAAGACGAGATTAAATAGAGAATAGCCTGATGTGAAAATGTCTTCATTTGATGAAAGAACAGTGTGCGCAAGCTTTTTTGTTGCTACATTCTAAAATCATCAATAGCCTATAGTCATATCACACAGCCCATATATGTTTTGATTTATGAGACATTGTAAGGTTTGTATCATTCATAACTAAAGTGGCCAAATAACTCCCAATCTAGCATATAGGACCTATTTCAAATGGTCACTTTTACACTCAACATAGCCACTTCACATGCACACTTGCTCTTTTGCATGGTAATAACCGTCAGACAAAATGTTATGATTGCAACAGCCCTATGTGAACTGAACTCTTCTTTTATTATGGTGAAACTATTTATTTTAAATATGTTTCTCAGAAGAAACATTGTACATCTAATAGTCACATCATAGTGTAAAAGCAGGTGTGCTGGTTCAACTCTTGGTCATTTTCTGGTGTTTTGTGGTGGAAAACTGAGCGGTCGAGCGCAATGCGTTTCTGTATATTGTTTAGTCAAATTTGAATTTAATTACCCCTTCCTGTTGCACACAACAGGCTTCAATTCCCCCTGTCACACGCTTCAATTCCCCCTGTCACAAGCTTCAATTCCCCCTGTCACACGCTTCAATTCCCCCTGTCACACGCTTCAATTCCCCCTGTCACACACTTCAATTCCCCCTGTCACAAGCTTCAATTCCCCCTGTCACAAGCTTCAATTCCCCCTGTCACACGCTTCAATTCCCCCTGTCACACGCTTCAATTCCCCCTGTCACAAGCTTCAATTCCCCCTGTCACACGCTTCAATTCCCCAATGTCACACGCTTCAATTCCCCTGTCACACGCTTCAATTCCCCCTGTCACAAGCTTCAATTCCCCCTGTCACACGCTTCAATTCCCCCTGTCACACGCTTCAATTCCCCCTGTCACACCCTGTCACATTCCCCCTGTCACAAGCTTCAATTCCCCCTGTCACACGCTGTCACCCTGTCACAAGCTTCAATTCCCCCTGTCACAAGCTTCAATTCCCCCTGTCACACGCTTCAATTCCCCCTGTCACACGCTTCAATTCCCCCTGTCACACGCTTCAATTCCCCCTGTCACAAGCTTCAATTCCCCCTGTCACAAGCTTCAATTCCCCCTGTCACAAGCTTCAATTCCCCCTGTCACACGCTTCAATTCCCCCTGTCACACGCTTCAATTCCCCCTGTCACACGCTTCAATTCCCCTGTCACACGCTGTCACAAGCTGCCCCCCTGTCACAAGCTTCAATTCCCCCTGTCACAAGCTTCAATTCCCCCTGTCACACGCTTCAATTCCCCCTGTCACACGCTTCAATTCCCCCTGTCACACGCTTCAATTCCCCCTGTCACACGCTTCAATTCCCCCTGTCACAAGGGGATCTATGGATGGTTGAAGATGAAGTCAACAAGCCTATTACCTTCAACCTTGTTTAGGTACTTAATGGTCCAACGCAAAGGATATACTACTTTCTGGAGACTGCTGTTCATTGCAAACCGTAGTCTGGCTTTTTTATGGCGGTTTTGAAGGTTATGTCGATATAGGGCTCGTTTTACTGTGGACATAGATACTTTTGTACCGGTTTCCAGCATCTTCACAACGTCCTCTGCTGTTGACCTGAGATTGATTTGAAATTTTCGCACCAAAGTACGTTCATCTCTAGGAGACAGAATGCATCTCCTTCCTGAGCAGTATGACGGCTATGTGGTCCCATGGTGTTTATACTTGCGTACTATTGTTTGTACAGATGAACGTGGCACCTTCAGGTGTTTGGAAGTTGCTCCACAAGACTTGTGGAGGTCTACAATTTTCTGTCTGAGGTCTTGGCTGATTTCTTTTGATTTTCCCATGATGTCAAGCAAAGAGGCACCGAATTTGAAGGTAGGCCTTGAAATACATCCACAGCTACACTTCAAATGATGCCAATTAGCCTATCAGAAGATTTTAAAGCCCTGACATCTTCTGGAATTGTCCAAGCTGTTTAAAGGCAGAGTCAACTTAGTGTTTGTAAACTTCTGACCCATTGGAATTGTTATACAGTGAATTATAAGTGAAATAATCTGTCTGTAAACAATTGTTGGAAAAATGACTTTTCATGCACAAAGTACATGTCATAACTGACTTGCCAAAACTATAGTTTGTTAAGAAGAAATTTGTGGAGTGGTTGAAACATGAGCTATAATGACTTCAACCTAATGTAAACTTAGGTAGCCTTTACGTATGTAAACTTCTGACTTCAACTGTAGTAGGCAGTGTCAGAGGAAGGGCCCAAAAATTGTCAAAGAATCCAGTTACCCAAGTCATAGACTGTTACCGCACAGCAAGAGGTACCAGAGTGCCAAGTCTAGGTCCAGAAGGCTCCTTAACAGCTTCTACCCCTAAATGTAAATGTAAATGTATAGAACTGCTGAACAATTAATCCAATGGCCACCCGGACTATTTACATTGAACCCCCTTGTTAGGACAAAAAATAAATAAAAATGAGAATAAGGTTGTAATGTAACAAAATGTGGAACAAGTCATTCCAGGGTTTTTCTTTATTTATACAATTTTCTACATTGTAGAATAATAGTGAAGACATCAAAACTATGACATAACACATATATGGTATCAGGTAGGAACCAAAAAAGTGCTAAACAAATCAAAATATTTTTTATATTTCAGATTCTTCAAAGTAGCCACCCTTTGCCTTGATGACAGCTTTTGCACGCTCTTGGCATTCCCTCAACCAGCTTCATGAGTTAGTCACCTGGAATGCATTTAAATTAACAGGTGTACCTTGTTAAAAGTTAATTTGTGCAATTTCTTTCCTTCTTAATGCATTTGTGCCAATCAGTTGTTGTAACAAGGCAATGTAGGTGTGGTATACAGAAGATAGCCCTATTTGGTAAAATACCAAGTCCAAGAACAGCTCCAATAAGCAAAGATAAATTACAGTCCATCATTACTATAAGACATGAAGGTCAGTCAATCTGGAACATTTCTAGAACTTGTTAAGTTTCTTCAAGTGCAGTCGCAAAAACCATCAAGCACTATCATGAAACTGGCTCTCATGAGGACCACCACAGAAAAGGAAGACCCAGAGTTACCTCTGCTGCAGAGGATAAGTTCAATAAAGTTACTCGTCTCAGAAATTGCAGCCCAAATAAATGCTTCACAGAGTTCAAGTAACTGACACATCTCAACATCAACTGTTCAGAGGAGACTGCGTGAATCAGGTCTTCGTGGTCGAATTGCTGCGAAGAAACCACTACTAAAGTACACCAATAATAAGAAGAGACTTGTTTGGGCCAAGAAACACGAGCAATGGAAATTAGACTGGTGGAAAACTGTCCTTTGGTCTGATGAGTCCAAATTTGAGATGTTTGGTTCCATCCGCCGTGTCTTTGTGAGACGCAGAGTAGATGAATGGATGATCTCTACCTGTGTGGTTCCCTGGAGGAGGAGGAGGAGGAGGAGGTGTGATGGTGCTTTGCTGGTGACACTGTCAGTGACTTAATTAGAATTCAAGGCACACTTAACCAGCATGGCTACCACAGCATTCTGCAGTGATACACCATCCCATCTGGTTTGAGCTTAGTGGGACTATCATTTGTTTTTCAACAGAACAATGACCCAATACACCTCCAGTCTTTGTAAGGGCTATTTGACCCAGAAGGAGAGTGATGGCCTCCACAATCACCAGACCTCAACCCAATTGAGATGGTTTGGGATGAGTTAGAACGCAGAGTGAAGGAAAAGCAGCCAAGAAGTGCTCAAAATATGTGGGAACTCCTTCAAAACTGTTGAAAATGCATTCCATTTGAAGCTGGTTGAGAGAATGCCAAGAGTGTGCAAAGCTGTCATTAAGGCAGAGGGTGGCTGTTTTCATTTGTTGAACACTTTTTTGCTCACTACAAAATTCCATTATTTCATAGTTGTGATGTCTTCACTATTATTCTACAATGTAGAAAATAGTAAAAATAAAGAAAAACCCTTGAATGAGTAGGTATGTCCAAACTTTTGACTGGTACTGTGTATATATATATGTATGTTGTGAACTGCTATATATATATAAATAAATATATATATTCTAGACTCCGACATTGCTCCTAATAATGTTCTATATTTCTTTATTTCATTCTTTTACTTTTTAGATTTGTGTGTATTGTTGTTTATTTGTAGATATTACTGCACTGTTGGAGCTAGGAACATAAGCATTTCCCTACACCTGCAATAATGCCTGCGAAATATGTGTACGCGACCAATAAAACTGTATTTGATTAAAAGAAAACCATTTGGGCTCAAATAAAACCATGTGTCAGCATAGCATCTGTGTGACTGTGAATGCATTTATGGAAGCAGTCAGGAGCTATGTTCCAGCAAGAAAGGGAGTTCGGTGACTGTGAATGCATTTATGGAAGCAGTCAGGAGCTATGTTCCAGCAAGAAAGGGAGTTCGGTGACTGTGAATGCATTTATGGAAGCAGTAAGGAGCTATGTTCCAGCAAGAAAGGGAGTTTGGTGACTGTGAATGCATTTATGGAAGCAGTAAGGAGCTATGTTCCAGCAAGAAAGGGAGTTCGGTGACTGTGAAGGCATTTATGGAAGCATTAAGGAGCTATGTTCCAGCAAGAAAGGGAGTTCGGTGACTGTGAAGGCATTTATGGAAGCAGTAAGGAGCTATGTTCCAGCAAGAAAGGTTGTTCGGTGACTGTGAATTCATTTATGGAAGCAGTAAGGAGCTATGTTCCAGCAAGAAAGGGAGTTCGGTGACTGTGAATGCATTTATGGAAGCAGTAAGGAGCTATGTTCCAGGAAGAAAGGGAGTTCGGTGACTGTGAAGGCATTTATGGAAGCAGTAAGGAGCTATGTTCCAGCAAGAAAGGGAGTTCGGTGACTGTGAATGCATTTATGGAAGCAGTAAGGAGCTATGTTCCAGCAAGAAAGGGAGTTCGGTGACTGTGAAGGCATTTATGGAAGCAGTCAGGAGCTATGTTCCAGCAAGAAAGGGAGTTCGGTGACTGTGAAGGCATTTATGGAAGCAGTAAGGAGCTATGTTCCAGCAAGAAAGGGAGTTCGGTGACTGTGAATGCATTTATGGAAGCAGTAAGGAGCTATGTTCCAGCAAGAAAGGGAGTTCGGACTCCATCTAGTGGAAGAATATCAAGCATACACTTCACAGTTCACACCTTCCAACTCCTTGAGATTAATCTCATGATGAAGGCTTTCTCCTTGCTCGTTACCTAGGATAGGATAAGTAATCCCTCTCAACCCCCCCCCCTTTAAGATTTAGATGCACTATTGTAAAGTGACTGTTCCACTGGATGTCATAAGGTGAATGCACCAATTTGTAAGTCGCTCTGGATAAGAGCGTCTCCTAAATGACTTAAATGTAAATATGTAAATGTCTTCCCTTGTTTTCATACCTATTGTTTTACAGTGCATGATTCTCAGCCAGCTGTCAGACACTCACAAGGACAGAGGAACTAAATGACTCATTATGTGGTATATTCAATCATCCTGCTTTTAATACAAAGTCAACATTCAATATTATCTACATCCAGGGTTTAAAGGAAATAACAGGTACCAGGTTAAAGGAGATGATGATCATCATGTGATGTCATAGGAACTGGTCCTTGCTTGATGACACATGTTTACTCTGTGCGTCTTTTATGTCAGGTATATTTATACTGAACAAAAATATACATGCAACATTTAACAATTTCAAAGATTTTACTGCCATAACCCCACGGCCACCATGGGGCACTCTGTTCACAACACACCGCTCACCCACACAATGCCAAATTCTCTAAAACAACATTGGAGGCAGCTTATGGGAGAGAAATTAACATTACATTCTCTGGTAACAGCCCCGGTGGACATTCCTGCAGTCAGCATGCCAATTCCACACACCCTTAAAACTTGAGACATCTGTGGCATTGTGTTGTGTGTCAAAACTCCACAGTTAAGAGTGGCTTTTTATTCTCTCCAGCACAAGGTGCACCTGTGTAATGATCATGCTGTTTAATCAGCTTCTGATATGCCACACCTGTCAGGTGGATGAATTATCTAGACAAAGGAGAAATGCTCACTAACAGGGATGTAAACAACATTTGACAGAATGAAGCTTTTTGTGAGTATGGAACATTTCTGGTATCTTTTTATTTCAGCTCATGGAACATGGGACCAACACTTTATATGTTGCGTTTATATTTTTGTTCAGTGTATATATTATGTAGTCATCATTTTAAGGTTCATTTTAAGTCACACCAGATTTAGACTTTTTTTCCCACGAGACTTTTGGACCACACTTAAATTTCATATCAAGAAAATTCCGCTGTTAATTAAAGTAATGAGGGTCTGTCCATCTGTCTTTTTGTGTGGCCTTTCCTTTTGTGTCAAAATGCCATTATACTCTCCATCTATCAGTAGTAGCGAGCTGAAACGCCACAGTTCACTGAATACAGTGCACCAGACTTACACCGACTACTGTACTTTGCTCGACATTTAAACTCTCTGTGCCCTGACACCCTAAACCCCTATTGGATCGTACCACTGGTGCTATGATAGGGGCTGTAAACTGAAACTAGGTCTGAATCTAAGTATCTGTCTATGAGGACAGCAGTATCAAATAGCATTCTACGCAGGTTCTGTATACGATATACTAAAGCAAATAAGAAAACACTTAAAAATGACCATTAAAAGAAATATGACGATATCATACAGAAAAATTGGCTTGCCAAGTAAACAACATTTCATTGGTTATATTGAGTCATTTTCCCCTAATAAACAGCAATTAAACAAATCAAAAAGTAGTAAAAACAAAGAGCTATAACAGTAACAAAATAGAACGATACATATTTCAAAAATCATATCAAAAGGTCAACAATAAGGCTCTTTTTTGATGATAATAATTATGCCCCACTTGTTTCAACTCTATATGTCAGTCAGGCCTATAAACTGTGTTATAAAGAACTTTTATAAACTGGGTAGTCGAGCCCTGAATACTGATTGGTTGACAGCCGTGGTATATCAGATCGTATACCACGGCTATGACAAAACATGTATTTTTACTGCTCTAATTAAGTTGGTAACCAGTTTATAATAGCAATAAGGAACCTCAGGGGTTTGTGGTACATGGTCAATATACCACAGCTAAGGGCTGTATCCAGGCACTCCACATTGCGTCTTGCTTAAGAACAGCCCTTTGCCATGGTATATTGGCCATATACCACAACCCCTTCGGGCCTTATTGCTTAACTCTACGTCAGTTAGGCCTACTGTATGTACTGCATTATAAAGAACTCTCTATACGTTACACAGTATATATAGTCTAAGTTCATACTGTGCTGTTCAATCACAACGGATCTGGGGCAGCAGATTGTAGAATGTCAAATCAATGAGAGGAGAGGATGATATCTAAAGGGATTGTGGGGGATGCTGGAGTGGACTAAAGGTTGTGTCCTTTAGTTTTTCTGTACATTAGGACTACAAGCAGAGACAGAGCGGAGAGAAGATGTGAAGAGTCCTGTCTTACTGTGGGAAAGAGAAGAGAGTTTGAGTTCTACTCTCAACCCATGAGGACTTGGGTTTATCAAGCAAACAAAGTTCATCCAACTCAACATGAACACGCATACTCATTACTGTATCTGTAGCCCAAGCAGGATTTGAACCCACAACCTTTGTGTTGCCAGAAACATACTCCAACACACTGAGCCATCAGGATCATTCCAACGCAGAGTGGCAGATTTCAAGTAGGTGTAAGCTACATTATGACGCTCACTGCTTAGCTCAGACAATTTAGATGTAATGTAAGCAGCTGAAACCAACATGGTGAAACATAAGGCAAACACACTGAACCACAAACACACTGAATAGGATCATTACAATATTTTCTGCAGAATGTGGAAAATGTTCCCCCCCAAAAACACTCCAGTCAATTAAGGAAATTAACTAAAATTGTGTTCATTCATTGAAATGGTCCTCCAAGAAAAATATAGCCAATTTTCAATTCATACACGTAATTTCAGTGCATCTCCCGAAATGACTGGCTGGGATTGAAATGGAATTGCCTAAACTGTGTTTAACCTTTACTGTCATTACTCTATGTAGTAAGATGTCAGAACATAACAAGCAAAGCATGGATGACTGAACATTGACTGGTAGTAATATTGATCCACACTTGAAGTAGGGTGAAGTTGCCCCCAGACAATGATCTTAGACAGTTTTGTTTTTCCACCCAAATGGTTAAGATTATGATTTCAGCATGGTAAACTGATCCTAGATCTGTGCCTACAGGCAACCTCAACCTGGAGCTCATGGATCGTCATGTATGCTGGATGTCGACGGGTACCATTCCTCCTTCTCATTAGAGGTCAAAGTTAATTTCCCATCTGCCCCAGAACAGCGTGGTTTCTCTTGGCACTGTGGGTAGAAGAGTCTGGTGTCCAATCACAGACATGCAGCTCAAACCGTACTTCTAGTTCTAAAACCGTGCTGTGGACCAGGACTAGCTGTGGCAGCAACAGACACCACGAATGCAGAGCGACAGACACATGGAAGTGTTCCCCCCTCGTACACTAAACCCACAGACACATGGAAGTGTTCCCCCTTCGTACACTAAACCCACAGACACATGGAAGTGTTCCCCCCTCGTACACTAAACCCACAGACACATGGAAGTGTTCCCCCCTCGTACACTAAACCCACAGACACATGGAAGTGTTCCCCCTCGTACACTAAACCCACAGACACATGGAAGTGTTCCCCCTCGTACACTAAACCCACAGACACATGGAAGTGTTCCCCCTCGTACACTAAACCCACAGACACATGGAAGTGTTCCCCCTCGTACACTAAACCCACAGACACATGGAAGTGTTCCCCCTCGTACACTAAACCCACAGACACATGGAAGTGTTCCCCCTCGTACACTAAACCCACAGACACATGGAAGTGTTCCCCCTCGTACACTAAACCCACAGACACATGGAAGTGTTCCCCCTCGTACACTAAACCCACAGACACATGGAACCCCCTCGTACAAACCCACAGACACATGGAAGTGTTCCCCCTCGTACACTAAACCCACAGACACATGGAAGTGTTCCCCCTCGTACACTAAACCCACAGACACATGGAAGTGTTCCCCCTCGTACACTAAACCCACAGACACATGGAAGTGTTCCCCCTCGTACACTAAACCCACAGACACATGGAAGTGTTCCCCCTCGTACACTAAACCCACAGACACGTGGAAGTGTTCCCCCCTCGTACACTAAACCCACAGACACGTGGAAGTGTTCCCCCCTCGTACACTAAACCCACAGATAGAAAGATAAGATAGAAAACCCATTTAAGGTGCAGCAGATATCCAGGCTTTTAGTTGTCCTTTCATACATCACTGGTTTTGTTTTTGAAATAGCTGACCACAACACACAGGTTTTATAAAACACTGAGGTAAGAAGAATATGCAGGATTACACATGTAATAGTCTGTCTCTGACTCCCAACACATCCTTTGCAGGTCTTTCCTGAGAGTACAGGTTTAATTTGACATTTGTCTCGTTGTTGTTGTTTTGTATGTTGTTGTTGTTATTTTGTATGTTATTGTTGTTTTGTATGTTGTTGTTGTTATTGTTGTTTTGTATGTTGCTGTTGTTGTTCTTGTATAATTACTCCTTGTTAGTAGCGTCGCCCCTCCAATGGGATATAAGGTTAATTGTTTAGTCGTTTTCCAGTCTTCGCTTCTCTTTCGTTGTTCCTCGTCTCTGTGGACCTCTATCTGAACAGAAGGATGGAGGGATGACAGTTCCTCTCCTCTCTTAGGTTGCATAGTGGTCAAAACTCCCCAGGTACTCCAGGGTAGCCTGGTAGGAGAACTGGTACTCATCCTGAACCAGGGAAATAGACAGGACAGAGCAACAGCCTTCCATTACCGTGGCTTCCAGACACAGAGAAATCACATGTACTTGTCTGATATCCATGGTTTTCAACAGTGAGACTGAAGCCTACCTCCGTCTGTACCATGGCAGGGCGTTGTGTCCTCAGCATCTTGACAGTCTGGAAGATGTCCACAGCTCCCTCATAACGCATCCTCTCCAGAACAATACTCAGAGTGATGAAGACTCCGGTCCGCCCCACACCCGCACTACACACACACACACACACACACACACACACACACACACACACACACACACACACACACACACACACACACACACACACACACACACACACACACACACACACACACACACACACACACACACACACACACACACACACACACACACACACACACACATAGTGGCTAGACTAATGTACATCAGTAATCAGAATGAGGTGTGTGAAGTGTATCAGGGGAAAGCATTGTTAGTCAAACCTATAGCTATGGCAATGACTCTTACCTGCAGTGGACACTGATTGGGCCGTCCTGTCCAAACTGCTCCTTGGTTTTGTGCACCTGGCCAATGAAGTCGATGAAGCCCTCTCCAGATTTAGGAACTCCCTGCTCTGGCCAATCGGTGAACTGGAACTGACGAACTGTCCGTGATTGGCCATCCTGATGCAAGATTGGGCAGAAGAAGTGCTGATGAGAGCAATGTTGAGTATGACTTCTCAAACCATCCTCCATATTGTTACTGGTATTCTCTGATCCTTATGTGAGTGGATAAGTGAAGGTGAGATGTCCCTTCTACTGATTTAGCCAAACAAACTATTGTACTATCTGTTACCAGAGTTGTGTCTTATCAGGTCTGTTCTGGTGGCTGAGCACCAACCCTCTGTCGGCTTTATATGTGTATGAGTCCTGTCTTGTCTGCCAGACTCTGTGGCCTGCCCGTCTCTAGCCAATTACGTCTGTTCTCTGCTCAGACGGCGTGACTCCACTTTAACAGAGATCAATACGACATCTGTCAACGGGCCGCCAGGACAGGACAGGACAGGACAGGCTTAACTGGAGTAATTGACAGCTCACACACACGCACAGGAATGCAAGCATGCACACGCACAAACACACAATAAGGGTATCAGGAGAGGACAGGGTTGACTACTGTGTAATCTACTGTGGGTCAAAGGAACATGTTAGCTGCCAGGAGCAGATAGAGGGGAGAGGTCAGGGTGTCTGATTCCAATATCAAATATGCTACAAAAGGGACAAGTAATTTAAAAGCAACACCCACAGGCACACAGTCTTTCGTCATTGACCTTGCCTTGTCTGAGGAGGATATACAGTATTGTGGACACACACACACACACACACACACACACACACACACACACACACACACACACACACACACACACACACACACACACACACACACACACACACACACACACACACACACACACACACACACACACACACACACACACACACAAACACTCACCCTTGCATCGGTGACCTTAAACTCTCTGAGGATATACTGAGGCATGTTGTATTCAGCCATGGGATCCACTACAAAGTACTGGTACCGAGCAGACCGCTCTGCAGGCCAGTACTGATGGCACTTCTCCTGCAGGCACACACAGAGGTACAGAGATAGCATCACGTACGTATTTGTGTTTCTGAGTGTGTTTGTGTGGTGTGTTTCTGTGTGTGTGCGAGCATACGTGCATGCGTGTGCAGATGTGTTTGTGTGTGTATGTGCACGTGTGTGTTTGTGTGTGTGTAATCTTACCCGTCCCATCTCTCTCAGTTTAGTGAGCATGACCACGATGGTAGAGTTGTGTTCCCACAGCATCCTCCAGAAGTCCTCTGTGGTCTCAGCCAGTGGGCCCTGGGTGGCCATGTAACCTCTCTGCTGCCTATACACATTAGACGATGGGTGTTGAGTTATACAGGGTTTTGATGTTCTAAAGACACCAAAGAAATAGAATGGACACTTCTTTCATTTGGATTTTTCAATTATATTATAAGCATAATTTGAGACCCTAAATATGGCCACTGGTCCATGTATTATGGAACAATGCCTTGAAATGAGATGCCCATATTACTAATTATTCTTCCTTGGTTGAGCTTTACCTGTATCCATCGATGTAGCTGGCGTTGATGTAATCTGATCCTTCCAGACCTCGGATTGGCTGCAGACAGACGCGGGTGGTCTCATAGGGCATGATGTTGACCAGGCGGTTCTTAAACTTGTTACATGGCAGGTTGGCACTGACAAACCGAGACGTGTGGGCTTTGGTGTTGGCCAGACGCTGGGGGAGGGGGAGGGGTGAAGGGTGGATTGAGTTTCCCCCCCACAGAAACACGTTCCTATGAACAAAGTTAAAGGGCAATGCATTCTTCCTAATATTTATTCTGTACTGGCATTGAAAAACTGTATTTCTACTATATTTCAACATGTTTTCTATTCAAAATGTATGCTACTGTATGTATTTCAATACCTGGTCTTTCTATGTTTACCTTGACCTCCAGCTCCATGCCGGTGATGTATTCATATTCTATTGAATATATTTCTATGTTTACCTTGACCTCCAGCTCCATGCCGGTGATGTATTCATATTCTATTGAATATATTTCTATGTTTACCTTGAACTCCAGCTCCATGCCGGTGATGTATTTCTATGTTTACCTGGAACTCCAGCTCCATGCCAGTGATGTATTTCTATGTTTACCTGGAACTCCAGCTCCATGCCAGGGATCTATTTCTATGTTTACCTTGAACTCCAGCTCCATGCCAGTGATGTATTTCTATGTTTACCTTGAACTCCAGCTCCATGCCGGTGATGTATTCATGTTCTATTGAATATATTTCTATGTTTACTTTGAACTCCAGCTCCATGCCAGTGATGTATTTCTATGTTTACCTTGAACTCTAGCTCCATGCCAGTGATGTATTTCTATGTTTACCTTGAACTCCAGCTCCATGCCAGTGATGTATTTCTATGTTTACCTTGAACTCCTGCTCCATGCCAGTGATGTATTTCTATGTTTACCTTGAACTCTAGCTCCATGCCAGTGACGTGCTCTCCACTCTCCACATTGCCCAGCTTCTGCATGTAGGAGAACAGGCTCCGGGCCGCCACCTCCGTGTTCCCACAAGCCACTGCTTCCAGCAGCGCCTCGTGGATGAAACCGTACTGGTCTTCCGTCTGCACCATGTAGTTCCGCTGTGACCTCATCAGAGTCACGTGACCATAGATATCAGCCGTGTGCTCGTGTCTGATCCGTTCCAGCATGGCGTCGATCACGATGAAGCAACCGGTACGACCCACGCCCGCACTGAGAGAGGTAAGAAAGAGAGGAAGAAAGAGAGGAAGATATCTATGAGTGTAAACATACCTACTGAACTGTCAGTGGCAATTCTTCAAGTCAGCCTGGATGTGACTGGATCCAGGGTGTGTGAGTATGTGCTGTTTACATGTCGCAGGTGTGTGGTATATCTGTCTGGTATGTGTGTCTGGTATATATGTGTGTGGTATGTGTGTGTGGTATATGTGTGTCTGGTATATGTGTGTGTGGTATGTGTGTCTGGTATATGTGTGTGTGGTATGTGTGTCTGGTATATGTGTGTGTGGTATGTGTGTCTGGTATATGTGTGTGTGGTATGTGTGTCTGGTATATGTGTGTGTGGTATATGTGTGTGTGTGGTATGTGTGTCTGGTATATGTGTGTGTGGTATGTGTGTGTGGTATATGTGTGTCTGGTATATGTGTGTGTGGTATATGTGTGTCTGGTATATGTGTGTGTGGTATATGTGTGTCTGGTATATGTGTGTGTGGTATGTGTGTCTGGTATATGTGTGTGTGGTATGTGTGTCTGGTATATGTGTGTGTGGTATGTGTGTCTGGTATATGTGTGTGTGGGTATGTGTGTCTGGTATATGTGTGTGTGGGTATGTGTGTGTGTGGTATGTGTGTCTGGTATATGTGTGTGTGGTATGTGTTTCTGGTATGTGTGTGTGTGGTATGTGTGTCTGGTATATGTGTGTGTGGGTATATGTGTGTGTGGGTATGTGTGTCTGGTATATGTGTGTGTGGGTATATGTGTGTGGTAAATGTGTGTGTGGGTATATGTGTGTGTGGTAAATGTGTGTCTGGTATATGTGTGTGTGGGTATATGTGTGTGTGGTATGTGTGTCTGGTATATGTGTGTGTGGGTATATGTGTGTGTGGTATGTGTGTCTGGTATATGTGTGTGTGGGTATATGTGTGTGGGTATATGTGTGTCTGGTATATGTGTGTGCGGGTACATGTGAGTGTGTGTGGGTACATGCGTGTGTGTTATACAGTGGGGCAAAAAAGTATTTAGTCAGCCACCAATTGTGCATGTTCTCCCACTTAAAAAGATGAGAGGGGCCTGTAATTTTCATCATAGGTACACTTCAACTATTTTTGCCCCACTGTATTTGTGTGGGTATGTGTGTGTGTGGGTATATGTGTGTGTGTATATGTGTGTTGGTATATGTGTGTGTGGTGTGTGTGTGTGGTGTATGTGTGAGTGGGTATGTGTGTGTGTGCAGTATGTGTGTGTGCGGGTGTAAGTCTGTGTGGGTATATGTGTGTGTGGGTATATCTGTGTGTGGGGTATATGTGTGTGTGTGGTATGTGTGTGTGTGGAATATGTGTGTGTGTTGTATATGCGTGTGACAGACAAAATGAGAAAAGAAATCCAGAAAATCACGTTGTAGGATTTTTAATGAATTTATTTGCAAATTATGGTGGAAAATAAGTATTTGGTCACCTACAAACAAGCAAGATTTCTGGCTCTCACAGACCTGTAACTTCTTATTTAAGAGACTCCTCTGTCCTCCACTCGTTACATGTATTAATGGCACCTGTTTGAACTTGTTATCAGTATAAAAGACACCTGTCCACAACCTCAAACAGACACACTCCAAACTCCACTATGGCCAAGACCAAAGAGCTGTCAAAGGACGACAGAAACAAAATTGTAGCCCTGCACCAGGCTGGGAAGACTGAATCTGAATCTCATTTTGTCTGTCATAGTTGAAGTGTACCTATGATGAAAATGACAGGCCTCTCTCATCTTTTTAAGTGGGAGAACTTGCAAATTGGTGCACTTTTTTGCCCAACTGTATGTGTGTGTGTGTGTGTGGGTATATGTATATAAAGTATATGTTTGTGTGTGGGTTTGTGTGTGCGTCCTCATACCTGCAGTGTGCGATGACAGGACCAGCGTCAGGGGGGTTGCAGGCTTTAACCCTGCGTAGGAAGGCCAGGAACGGAGTGGGGTACTCTGGTACACCGTGGTCTGGCCAGGCAGTGAACTGGAACTGACGTAGCTCCCTCCGCTCATTACAACCATTCTGAGAGAGGAGAGGAGAGGAGAGGAGAGGAGAGGAGAGGAGAGGAGAGGAGAGGAGAGGAGAGGAGAGGAGAGGAGAGGAGAGGAGAGGAGAGGAGAGAGAGAGGAGAGGGAGAGGAGAGGAGAGGAGAGGGAGAGGAGAGGAGAGGAGAGAGAGGAGAGGAGAGGAGAGGAGAGCAGGGAGAAGAGGAGAGGAGAGGAGAGGAGAGGAGAGGAGAGGAGAGGAGAGGAGAGGAGAGGAGAGGAGAGGAGAGGAGATGGGAAGAGATTGTTATTATTACTACCACAACTATTACCACATTCATCGAGCCATTCTGTGAGAGAGGAGAGTAGGGAGAAGAGGAGAGGAGAGGATAGTAGGGAGAAGAGGAGAGGAGAGAGTAGGAGGAGAGGAGAGGAGAGGAGAGTAGGGAGAGAGGAGAGGAGAGGAGAGGAGAGGGAGAGGAGAGGAGAGGAGAGGAGAGGAGAGGAGAGGAGAGGAGAGGAGAGGAGAGGAGAGGAGAGGAGAGGAGAGGAGAGGAGAGAGAGAGAGAGTAGGGAGAAGAGGAGAGTAGAAGAGAGAGAGAGAGATGAGAGTAGGGAGAAGAGAGGAGAGGAGAGGAGAGGAGAGGAGAGGAGAGGAGAGGAGAGGGAGAGGAGAGGAGAGGAGAGGAGAGGAGAGGAGAGGAGAGGAGAGAGGAGAGGAGAGGAG
>NC_060194.1:36444166-36489166 GCF_021184085.1 Oncorhynchus gorbuscha | reverse complement strand
TTTTCACCACAAAAGGGATCTACCTAGAACCAAAAATGGTTCTCCTATTGGGACAAACGAATAACCCTTTTTTCTAAGAGTGTAGATAACACCTAGTGGATGAGTGTTGCCCTACAGTAGATAATGTCAGTGAGTGGATGAGTGTTGCCTTCTCCTGTCTCTGTCCCATCTCACCCGTGACTTCTCCTCCAGTCTGGTCATCATGACCACAGAGGCTGCTCTCTGTTCCCACACCATCCTCCAGAAGTCCCCGAATGTCTCTGCCAGCGGGCCCTGTGTGGCGATGTAGGCATTCTGCTTCCTGTAGCCGTCTATGTAGTTAGCATTGATGTAGTCACTGCCTAGGATACCTGCATATGGAGGAAGAGAATGTGGAGGGAAGAGGAGAGTTGTTAAGTTCGATTGACGTCATTGAAAATGTCTTAGTTCAGGACTATAGACTTTATCTGGGTCCCTGCAACCACCACTACAATCTCAATTGAATCCATCCAGTATTTGACATCTACCTGGACAAGAGGAAGGGTGTCATTCACTGTACAATGATTTCTTGTCTTTACAAGTGAGGCCAACATCTCATAAGCTGTACCTGGACTTGAACCTTCTATGGGGGCGAGGACGACGCGGGTGTGGTCATAGGCGATGACGTTAGCATAGCGGTTCTTGGGCTTGTTCACCTCCAGGTTGGAGTGCTCCCAGGTGAACTGCTGACTGGGGTCGATGGACTACAACACAGAGAGGTAAAAGGTTGGGGTTAGGCTCACAGGTGAACTGCTGACCAGGGTCAATAGACTACAACACAGAGAGGTAAAAGGTTGGGGTTAGGCTCACAGGTGAACTGCTGACCAGGGTCAATAGACTACAACACAGAGAGGTAAAAGGTTGGGGTTAGGCTCCCAGGTGAACTGCTGACCAGGGTCAATAGACTACAACACAGAGAGGTAAAAGGTTGGGGTTAGGCTCACAGGTGAACTGCTGACCAGGGTCAATAGACTACAACACAGAGAGGTAAAAGGTTGGGGTTAGGCTCCCAGGTGAACTGCTGACCAGGGTCAATAGACTACAACACAGAGAGGTAAAAGGTTGGGGTTAGGCTCCCAGGTGAACTGCTGACCAGGGTCAATAGACTACAACACAGAGAGGTAAAAGGTTGGGGTTAGGCTCCCAGGTGAACTGCTGACCAGGGTCAATAGACTACAACACAGAGGTAAAAGGTTGGGGTTAGGCTCCCAAGTGAACTGCTGACCAGGGTCAATAGACTACAACACAGAGAGGTAAAAGGTTGGGGTTAGACTCACAGGTGAACTGCTGACCAGGGTCAATAGACTACAACACAGAGAGGTAAAAGGTTGGGGTTAGGCTCCCAGGTGAACTGCTGACCAGGGTCAATAGACTACAACACAGAGAGGTAAAAGGTTGGGGTTAGGCTCCCAGGTGAACTGCTAACCAGGGTCAATAGACTACAACACAGAGAGGTAAAAGGTTGGGGTTAGGCTCCCAGGTGAACTGCTGACCAGGGTCAATAGGACTGAGAGGACCAGGAAACAGAGATGAAGAGTTAAAGGATGGAAAAAAACGTTGCAATATTTTCTCCTCATTTATAGGAGTCTAGGACAGGATGCCATTTCAGTTTGCAAGGGGCAACTGGTACACATCCTTGAGTAGAAAACCAGGTCCTAGGACTCATGTTCATCCATCCTCCATGCTGTCGCTCTCACCTCGTACTCCTGAGACAGACGCAGGCTATCATTGGCCTTGAGTATCTCTGTGTGTTCAGCCAGCTCTGTGATGGGAATGGGAGGGTGGCTCATCATACCTAAAGGACAAGGACAAGGGTTAAAGGGCAGAGGTCAGAGGTCATGAGGGCTCACTGTGTGACCAAGTGGGTTTCTAACGCAGGTGGCCAGTATGGTTCAAGACCGCGTTATCCCATTAAACTAAATCTTACAGAGGCATAAGCCCTGGAAGCACATATGTCTTCATGTAGAGTACACCTACACACGCCTCTCTGTCATTACATATGATTCATTACTGGTTCTTTGGTAGATGTCAAAAGACAATTACAGAGCAAAAAAACAACATACGAAACGTATTGATCAACTTAAGGTGCAAAGTCTCCGATTTGGTTGGTTTGTAAAGTGTTTGCCTTTGATGTGAAAATAGCTTTTCTGTGTAATTAGGAGCGCGAGCGACGACTCGGAGACAAACAAAACAAACAAACAAAGACAGAGTTAATTAGTCAGAACGGCACCCTGAGCCTCTCCACACACACACACACACACACACACACACACACACACACACACACACACACACACACACACACACACACACACACACACACACACACACACACACACACACACACACACACACACACACACACACACACACACACACACACACAGGTAAATGGTGTGGAGGACAAGTGTTAGCCCTTCGTCAAGAATTGTAAGATCTAGGGCGGAGTGCTATAAAATATAATCAATTTTGTGCTAGGTACCAAAGTACATTTTCCACGGTTCTGGACACCTGAACATGTTTTCTCAATGCACCATGAGCAATGTTGTAAAAAATAGGTCTATTTGTAAGAAAACAAGCTGTGACACCAAATATCAAACAGATGAGTACATTGGTTAAGCAACACCTGTGAAAAATGAATTACTTGTTCAGCTATTTGCCACAATATCCAAATTATACAATATCAAATCAAACAAATTTATTTATATAGCCCTTCGTACATCGGCTGATATCTCAAAGTGCTGTACAGAAACCCAGCCTAAAACCCCAAACAGCAAGCAATGCAAGTGTAGAAGCACGGTGGCTAGGAAAAACTCCCTAGAAAGGCCAAAACCTAGGAAGAAACCTAGAGAGGAACCAGGCTATGTGGGGTGGCCGGTCCTCTTCTGGCTGTGCCGGGTGGAGATTATAACAGAACATGGCCAAGATGTTCAAATGTTCATAAATGACCAGCATGGTCGAATAATAATAAGGCAGAACAGTTGAAACTGGAGCAGCAGCACGGCCAGGTGGACTGGGGACAGCAAGGAGTATATTTTAATTTTATATATATATTTTACATAATAATATCCTCTGCATTTTTATCTACAGTTCCTTCTGTGTGTGGAGGGGAGGGGGGTTCAGTTCCTTGTTACACACAGGAAGTGCACAAAGTGGTGGAAGCATAGCTGTGAGATTTAACACCAGAGCAGCTGGAGGTGCAGTGGGTCAGCTCTATCTGGCAACGCAGGGAAGAACGGAATACATGTGCCACGTTTTCTATCCAGAAATATGATTCTATTAGCTAACTCTGACCTTTCATCTTTTCAAGAACGACTAGGTTATGGACTTGTTTTAAGTTGTGACTGTGTTGACACCTCCGTCCTCTCTGGCATGGTCATCTAGAGCCTGCCAGATGGACTATGGGCAGACGGTTACAGGGTTTTGGCCGTGCCATGCCGCCAGTCACACAGTTATGACTCATCTAACTATACTAACCTGGAAGACAGCAATTTTGAAATGAGATCTTGGTAGAAGCTTTAGAGTATTATAAACATGACCCTTATTGGTGTGTTTGCTGTGGTACATGTTCTCTATTGCCCTAATTGGTCTACAAGTTCTTGCCTGGTTTAGATCTTATCTGTCTGAAAGTTATCAATTCGTCCCTGTGGATAGTTTGTCATCTGACAAATTAGTGGTACGTTTTGGTGATCCTTAAGATTCTGTTCTAGGACCACTATAGTTCTAACTAAATATACAGTGGAAGTCGGAAGTTTACATACACTTAGGTTGGAGTCATTAAAACTCGTTTTTCAACGACTCTACAAATTTCTTGTTAGTAACAAACTATAGTTTTGGCAAGTCGGGTAGGACATCTACTTTGTGCATGATACAAGTCATTTTTCCAACAATTAATTACAGACAGATTATTGCACTTATAATTCACTGTATCACAATTCCAGTGGGTCAGAAGTTTACATACACTAAGTTAACTGTGCCTTTAAACAGCTTGGGAAATTCCAGAAAAGTATGTCATGGCTTTAGAAGCTTCTGATAGGCCAATTGACATTATCTGAGTCAATTGGGGGTTTAGCTATAGTTGTATTTCAAGGCCTAACTTCAAACTCAGTGCCTCTTTGTTTGACATCATGGGAAAATCAAAATAAATCAGCCAAGACCTCCACAAGTTGTAGACCTCCACAAGTCTGGTTATCCTTGTGAGCAATTTTCAAATGCTCATGTACCACGTTCATCTGTACAAACAATAGTACGCAACTATAATCACCATGGGACCACGCAGCTGTCATACCGCTCAGGAAGGAGATGCGGTCTGTCTCCTAGAGATGAACATACAAAAGTGCAAATCAATCCCAGAACAACAGCAAAGGACCTTGTAAAGATGCTGGAGGAAACTATCTATATCCACAGAAAAACAAGTCCTCTATCGACATAACCTGAAAGGCCACTCAGCAAGGAAGAAGCCACTGCTCCAAACCCGCCATTAAAAAGCCTGACTGCGGTTTGCAACTGCACATGGGGACAAAGATCGTAATTTTGGACAAATGTCCTCTGGTCTGTTGAAACAAAAATAAAACTGTTTGGCCATAATGACCATCGTTATGTTTGGAGGAAAAAGAGAGGCTTGCAAGCCAAAGTACACCATCCCAACAGTGAAGCACGGGGGTAGCAGCATCATGTTGTGGGGGTGCTTTGCTGCAGGAGGGACTGGTGCACTTCACAAAATAGATGGAATCATGAGGCATGAAAATTATGTGGATATATTGAAGCAAAATCTCAAGCCATCAGTCAGGAAGTTAAAGCTTGGTCGTATGTGAAGGTCTTCCAAACAGACAATGACGCCAAGCATACTTCCAAAGTTGTGGAAAAATTGTATTGGAGTGGCCATCACAAAGCTCTGACCTCAATCCTGTAGAAAATTTGTGGGCAGAACTGAAAAAGTGTGTGCGAGCAAGGAGGCCTACAAACCTGTCTCAGTTACACCAGCTCTGTCAGGAGGAAAGGGCCAAAATTCACCCAACTTATTGTGGGAAGCTTGTGGAAGGTGACCCAAAACATTTGACCCAAGTTAAACAATAAGGCAATGGTACCAAATACAAATTGAGTGTATGTAAACTTCTGACCCACTGGGAATGTGGTGAAAGAAATAAAAGCTGAAATAAATCATTCTCTCTACTATTATTCTGATATTTAACCTTCTTAAAATCAAGTGGTGATCCTAACTGACCTAAGACAGGGAATTTTTACTAGGATTAAATGTCAGGAATTGTAAAAAATTGAGTTTAAATGTAGTTGGCTAAAGTGTATGTGAACGTTCTACTTCAACTGTATATTAACTCTTGGTGATGTCATTCGGAAACTTTCACTGCTGTGCAGACGACACACAGCTGTATATTTCGATGAAACATGGTGAAGCCCCAAAATTGCTTACCACGGAAGCCTGTGTTTCAGACATAAGAACGTGGATTGCAGATTTGTTTTTACTTTCAAACTCAGTCAAAACAAAGATGCTAGTTCTCGGTCCCAAGAAACAAAGAGACAAACTAAACACCTCCAGACAAACTAAACACCTTCTTTGCCCACTTTGAGGACAATACAGTCCCACTGTCACAGCCCGCTAACAATAACTGTGCCCCTCTCCTTCTCTGTGGCTGACGTGAGTCAAATATTTAAATGTGTTAACCCTCGCAGGGCTGCTGGCCCAGACGGCATCCCTAGCCGCGTCCTCAAAGCATACCGGCCAGTCTAGACCCACTTCAGTTTGCATACCGCCCCAACAGGTCCACAGATGACGTAATCGCCATCTCACTGCACACTGCCCTATCCCCATCTGGACAAAAGGAATACCTATATAAGAATGCTGTTCATTGACTACAGCTCAGCATTCAACACCATAGTACCCTCCAAGCTCATCATCAAGCTGGAGGCCCTGGGTCTCAACCCCTCCCTGTACAACTGGGTCCTGGACTTTCTGACGGGCCGCCCCTAGGTGGTGAAAGTAGGAAACAACATCTCCACTTCGCTGACCCTCAAAACTGGGGCCCCACAAGGGTGTGTGCTCAGCCCTCTCCTGTACTCGCTGTTCACCCACGACTGCGTGTCCATGCACACCTCCAACTCAATCATCAAGTTTGCAGACGACATAACAGTAGTGGACTTTATTACCAACAATGACGAGACCGCCTACAGGGAGGAGGTGAGGGCCCTCGGAGTGTGGTGTAAGGAAAACAATGTCTCACTCAACGTCAACAAAACAAAGGAGATGATCTTAGACTTCAGGAAACAGCAGAGGGAGCACCCCCCTATCCACATTGAAGGGACAGCAGTGGATAAGGTGGAAAGTTTTACGTTCCTGGGCGTACACATCACAGGCAAACTGAAATGGTCCACCCACACAGGCAGTGTGGTGAAGAAGGCGGAACAGCGCCTCATCAATATCAGGAGGCTGAAGAAATTTGGCTTGTCACCCAAAATCCTGACAAACGTTTACAGATGCACAATCGAGAGCATCTTGTTGGCCTGTATCATAGCCTGGTACGGCAACTGCACCGACCTCAACAGCAAGGTTCTCCACAACGCATCACCGTGGGCAAACTACCTGCCCTCCATGACACCTACAGCACCCGATGTCACAGGAAGGCCAAAAAATCATCAAGGACATCAACCACCCAAGCCACTGCCTGTTCACCCCGCTATCATCCAGAAGGTGAGGTCAGTACAGGTGCATCAAAGCGGGGACAGAGACTGAAAAACAGCTTCTATCTCAAGGCCATCAGACTGTTAAACAGCCACCACTAACATTGAGTGGCTGCTGCCAACATACTGACTCAACTCCAGCCACCTTAATAATGGAAATTGACGGGAATTGATGTAAAAATATATCACTAGCCACTTTAAACTATGCCACTTTGTTTATATACCCTACATTACTCATCTCATATGTATATACTGTACTCGATACCATCTACTGCATCTTGCCTATGCCATTCTGTACCATCACTCATTCATATATCCTTATGTACATATTCTTTATCCCTTTATACTTGTGTGTATAAGGTAGTAGTTGTGGAATTGTTAGGTTAGATTACTTGTTGGTTATTACTGCATTGTCGGAACTAGAAGCACAAGCATTTCGCTACACTCGCATTAACATCTGCTAACCATGTGTATGTGACAAATACATTTGATTTTGATTTGAAGACGAGGTCAGTACAGGTGCATCAATGCTGGAATTGAGAGACTGAAAAATAGCTTCTATTTCAAGGCCAGACTGTTAAATAACCATCACCAACCGGCTTCCACCCGGTTACGTAACCCTGCACTTTAGAGGCTGCTGCCCCATATACATAGACATGGAATCACTGGCCACTTGAATAATGAAACACTAGTCACTTTAATAATGTTTACATACTGCTTTACTCATCTCATATGTATATACTGTATTCTATTCCACTGTATTTTAGTCAATGCCACTCCGACATAGCTTGTCCTAATATTTATATATTTCTTAATTCCATTCTTTTACTTTTAGATTTGTGTGTATTGTTGTGAACACAAGCATTTCACTAAACCTGCAATAATATCTGCTAAATATGTGCATGTGACCAATAACATTTAATTTGATGTCTTCAGTAGGTCCTATGATTGAATGTAGTCTGTCCCAGGGGTGTGATGGTGAACGACAAGGCACTGGAGTGATGATCCACCCTTGCTGTCTCTGCCTGGCCTGCTTCTCTCTCTACTGGGATTCTCTGCCTCTGACCCCATTATAGGGGCTGAGTTACTGGGTTGCTCACGCTCTCCCATTACCACCCGAAGAGGGGTGCCTCACGTAATGCCAGGATTTTTTCACTGATGTGATCTTCCTTTTCCGTTTTGCGCCCTCCATGTGGTTGGGGAGATCTTTGTGGACTATTCTCTCTCTCTCTTTTTCCGAGCCACTGTCCTTCTGCATTGCTTGCTCTTTGAGGTCTTTGTTGTTTTAGGAGGGGTTTCTGTATAAGCACTCTGTGACAGCTGCTGATGTAAAAAGTGTTTTTCTTTTTTCAAGAAAGAATGTGTTATCGAAGAATGTGTGTGTGTGTGTGTGTGTGTGTGTGTGTGTGTGTGTGTGTGTGTGGGTGGGTGGGTGGGTGGGTGGGTGGGTGGGTGGGTGGGTGGGTGAGTGAGTGAGTGAGTGAGTGAGTGAGTGAGTGAGTGAGTGAGTGTGAGTGTGTGTGTGTGTGTGTGTGTGTGTGTGTGTGTGTGTGTGTGTGTGTGTGTGTGTGTGTGTGTGTGTGTGTGTGTGTGTGTGTGTGTGTGTGTGTGTACAATACATACCAGGGGTCTGGAAGTTGATGCGTCTCATCTCAACAGGGTCTGTGGGGTGGTGGGCCATCATCTCAGCATTACACAGAAGGCTCTTGGTGCCTGGCTCGGAGTCCTTCCTCTTACTGATCAGGGGCCAGGGAGACGGAAGGAGCGGGACACACACCAGACAAGCAACACACCAGAGAGAGTAGAGAGGTTAGAGTTCATGACTGTCTAACAGTATTCATCACAATCTATTTTCTCAATGAACACAAGTTAGACATATATTGCACTGCGATTTAAGCATTAGATTTTGCCCTGCATCATCTGTCCTTTGAGATCAAGACAACTGTTTAGTATGACCGACACTCACCTGTCTGGCTTGTTGCTTCGGAATCAGGAGCGAGCGAGGGAATGAATAATGAAAGGAGGAGGAGAGGGACAGAGGGAGAGACAGAGAGAAAAATCTATTTGATACATTTATATTCAAAATGGCTGGCTTTCTGTGGATGACACGTCTTTTCAGCATGGTCAGGCTAGCAGTCATTCCTTACAATGCTGCTTTTTGTATCTTTGCCTGTTATGCCAGTATACTGTGTAAGCTGAGGTAGCTACATTTCAATGGTTATAGTGGGCTAGCACCGTATGTGCTTAGCATGTTAGCATGTTAGCTATAGCATATTCGTATGTTAGCTACTTATAACATTAGCATGTTAGCTACTTATAGCATGTTAGCTGTTTATAACATTATAATGTAATTAGCATGTAAGCTGGTTATAGAGTGTTAGCATGTTAGCTACTTATAGCATGTCAGCTATTTATAACATTATAATGTTATTAGCATGTAAGCTGGTTATAGAGTGTTAGCATGTTAACTACTTATAGCATGTTAGCTATTTATAACATTATAATGTTATTAGCATGTAAGCTGGTTATAGAGTGTTAGCATGTTAGCTACTTATAGCATGTTAGCTATTTAAATAGTTAGCATGAAAGCTGGTTATAGCATGTTAGCTAGTTAGCTAGTTATGGATAGATACTGTAGTTATACGTGTTAGCTATAAAATCGCTGTAAGTTCAGTGCTCCCTTTGGGTCTCACTCACTTCTTGTAGAGCAGGATGGCGATGACGATGCAGATGATGAAGACTACGGCCAGGACGGGTCCCACCACCCAGATCAGACCATCCCCCGCATCCAGGGGCTGGGGGTCTGAGTCCGGAGCGATCACTGGCTCTGTGTACGGACTGTCCGCATACATCTTCTACAATACACAAACAAAGAGCACAGTGAGTGAGGAATACATATCACAGCAAGGGCTAGCCAGGGGAAATTAACCTAATTTTCATTCATTTAATTGTCTTAAAAGTATTGCAATGTCACTTGAGAATGACAGAGAAGACTACGTGAGAGGGATACACACCGTCCTACAATACATACTCTTAGAAAAAAGGGTTCCAAAAGGGTTCTTCGGCTGACCCAAGGGTTCTACATGGAACCAAATAGAGTTCTACCTGGTACCAAAAAGGGTTCTTCAAAGGGTTCTCTTGCGGGGACAGCCGAAGAACCCTTTTAGGTTCTAGATAGCACCTTTCTTTTCTAAGAGTGTATACACCATCACACAAAAACAAACATAATTGGCCCGTACCACTGTGGTGCCATTGAGTTCTGCCAAGATGAAGAACACGTACTCCTGTCCTGGTTCTAGAGCGCGGTTCTCAAAGCCTCCATAGTCCAGCTGGTCCCCCAGAGTGAAGAAGGCTGGCAGAGTAGCAGGGGTGAAGAGGGCTGAGATGTAGGCTCTGCGCAGGTCTACCTGTTTCTGCTGTCTAGATCCCCTCTGTCTCTGACTGCTGTCCTTCAACAACTGGGAGACAGAGAGATTGAGAGAGAGGGAGACAGAGAGATGGAGAGAGAGGGAGACAGAGAGAGGCAGAGAGAAGGAGACAGAGATAGGCAGAGAGAGGGAGACAGAGAGAGGCAGAGAGAGGGAGACAGAGAGAGGCAGAGAGAGGGAGACAGAGAGAGATAGAGAGAAAGATGGAGAGAGGGAGGGATAGATAGAGAGTGAGAGAGAGAGAGATATGGGGGGAGAGAGAGCGAGAGAGGAGAGGGATGAGAAGGAGGGAGTGAGATAGAGAGAGGGATGAGAGAGAGGGAGACAGAGAGATTGAGAGAGAGGGAAGGAGAGAGATAGCGTGAGGGAGAGAGATGGAGAGAGAGAAAGAGGGAGGGCGAGAGATGGAGAGAGGGAGGGAGGGAGGGAGGGGGAGAGAGGGAAAAAGAGATGAGAGAGAGGGAAGGAGAGATAGAGAGAGGGAATGAGAGAGATAGAGAGCGAGAGAGTGAGAGAGTGAGAGTGAGAGTGAGAGAGAGAGAGAGAGAGAGAGAGAGAGAGAGAGAGAGAGAGAGAGAGAGAGAGAGAGAGAGAGAGAGAGAGAGAGAGAGATGGATGGATGGATGGATGGATGAATGGAGGGAGGGAGGTAGGGAGGGAGGGAGGGAAAATATGGAGAGAGGGGGAGGGAGAGAGAGAGAAAGAGAGGGAGGGAGAGAGATGGCGAGAGAGGGAGACAGCGAGAGAGAGAGAGAGAGAGAGAGAGAGAGAGACAGATAGGTGGAGAGAGGGAGACAGATGGAGAGAGAGGGAGACATGGAGAAAGTGGGATAGAGAGAGATGGAGAGAGGGATAGATAGAGAGTGTGAGAGAGACATATGGGGTGATAGGGAGAGAGAGAGCAAGAGAGGAGAGGGAGGAGAGGGAGGGAGTCAGGTAGAGGGAGAGAGAGGGAGACAGAGAGATGGAGAGAGAGGGAAGGAAAGAGAGAGAGGGAATGAGATAGATAGTGTGAGAGAGAGATAGCGAGATGAAGAGAGAGGGAGGGCGAGAGAGGGAGGGAAAGATGGAGAGAGAGAGAGAGTGAAGGAGAGAGAGAGATGGATAGAGGGAGAGAGAGGGAGCGAGAGAGTTAGAGGTGGTGTTAATGATGCATTTTTTAAATGTAAACATTAAGAAACCACATGATAAAATGTGAGAGAGCAAAGGTTCTCAGAGAGAGGAGAACGGCCAGACGAGCCAGTTCATGTGTTCCCAGATAGGTTGCCATAGCTCTCACCTCCTCCAAGTCCATCTCGTCTGGGCTCTTGAGATGTCTAATGACCCCCCTCGCCCTCCTCAGAGGAACTACCACCACATACAGGTTCCTACAGGACAGAGGAACAACCAGATTGTCAGGTTGTCAACTTTTCTGTGGCAGTTTACTAGCAGAGTTGAAGTCGGAAGTTTACATACACCTTAGCCAAATACATTTAAACTCGGTTTTTCACAATTCCTGACATTTAATTTGAACAAAAATCTCTGTATTAGGTCAGTTAGGATCTACACTTTATTTTAAGAATGTGAAATGTCAGAATAATAGTAGAGAGAATTATTTATTTCCTCTTATTTATTTTGGCCCATTCCTCATTCCTCCTGACAGTGCTGGTGTAACTGAGTCAGGTTTGTAGGCCTCCTTGCTCGCATACGCTTTTTCAGTTCTGCCCACAAATGTTCTATGGGATTGAGGTCAGGGCTTTGTGACGGCCACTCCTATACCTTGACTTTGTTGTTCTTAAGCCATTTTGTCACAAGTTTGGAAGTATACTTGTGGTCATTGTCCATTTTGAACACCCACTTCACAGTTGGGATGGTGTCCTTTGGTTTGCAAGCCTTCCACTTTTTCCTCAAAACATGATGGTCATTTTGGCCAAACAGTTCTATTTATGTTTCATCAGACCAGAGGACATTTCTCCAAAAAGTACCATCTTTGTCCACATGTGCAGTTGCAAACCGTAGTCTGGCTTTTTTATGGCGGGTTTGGAGCAGTGTCTTCTTCCTTGCTGAGCGGCCTTTCAGGTTATGTCGATATAGGACTCGTTTTACTGTGGATACAGATAGTTTTTTACCTGTTTCCTTCAGCATATTCACAAAGTCTCACATTTTTGGCTGGTTTCTTTTGATTTTCCCATTATGTCAAGCAAAGAGGGACTGAGTTTGAAGGTAGGCCTTGAAGGTAGGCCATCCACAGGTAAACCTCCAAATGACTCAGATGATGTCAATTAGCCTATCAGAAGCTTCTAAAGCCATGACATATTTTTCTGGAATTTTCCAAACAATTCATATTGTGGCTAGCCCTTACTTGACAGGGATGCGATTCTCCAGCGAGGGCAGGATTATGGTGATGGTGGTCTCCGTGTCACGGCTGTGGTCAATCTCCGGACGGCGGATGGCAATTGGTGGAGAGGTCTTGGCGTGGATGCGGTGCCTCAACCCGCCCATATTGCCCTCAGAGGAGGTGATCTTGAAGTCATAGTCGGTATCTGGCTGCAAATTGGGGATCACTGCTTTTCTCAGCTTGGCATCCACCTCCATCTTCTGGCGGTTATACTCCACCTGAGAGGAATAGGGTAGGGGAGGGTATTTCTGACGGCTAAGATCACACATATACACACACATAATAAGATAGCGCCGTCCTTAATGGTCGCCATTTTGCGAGCTCCAACCCAACTTTTCTATTTTGTGATTCTTTAGTCGTTTATTTTGACTTATTTTTACTAAATGTATCCTCTATTTCTTACAACCGACAAGAACTCTTGAACATCAGATCGGTAGTTACTTACCTCAAATCCAGCTTCTACTTCAACTTTGACACATCTGCCCTGGGCTCTTTCTGTAATTCTGACCCAATTTTCGGGATATGCAAGAGGAAAATCCGGCATTACAGAGGCAAGAGAGGGGAGGCCTGGCAACATTAAGGCGAAGGGAAAACGGACCACCTCTTCCCTCCATTCTACTGGCTAATGTACAGTCACTTGATAATAAGATGGATGACCTCTGATTGTGGATTTGCTACCAACAGGACCCTCTTGACTGGAATATTCTCTGCTTTTCCGAAACATGGCTTTCGGACAAGATACACCCAATGGCTATCCAACGCACTAACCACCTCCGTCACCGGCTACATTAGGAAATGCATCGGCGACGTTGTCCCCACATTAAACGTTTGCTGCTTCCCCAATCAAAAGCCCTCTATTAACACTGAGGTTGGTGCTAAGATAAAGGACAGGGCTACTGGACACAGGGCTTTCGCAGACAACCCTGAGGCTGCAGCTGAGCACAGGAACAAATACAAGAGGTCCCGCTACGACCGTCGCAGAGTCATCAAACGTTCAAAAGGACAATATAGGAATAAGGTGGAATCATATTACGTACACAGGATCCGATGCCCACCAAGTCGCAGTGGCTACAGTTCCTTACGGATTACAAAGGAAGACCCAGCCGTGATCTATCCAACAATGCCTATCCACCAGACGAACTCAATGCATATTATGCACGCTTCGACAATAACAACACCGTGCCGTGCATGAGTGCCTCCACCGACCCAGAGGACTGCGTGATCTCACTGATCTCAGAGCAGGTCGAGAGCTTCAAGATCCTCGGTATCCACACCACTAAGGTCTTAAAATGGTCCACAAACACAGTCGTGAAGAAGGCAGGACAGCGCCTCTTTCCCCTCAGGAGGTTGAAAAGGTTTGGCCCCCAGATCCTCAAATTTCTACAGCTGCACCATTGAAAGCATCTTGACTGGCTGTTTCACTGCTTGGTATGGCAACAGCACCGTCCTCGATCGCATGGCGCTACAGAGGGCGGTGTGAAAGGAAGGCTCGGAAAATCGTTAAAGACGCTAGCCCTTCAAGCCATAGACTGTTGTCACTGCTTCCGCACAGCAAACAGGTACCGCATCAAGTCTGACAGAAACAGGCTCCTGAACAGCCCCGAAGCCATAAGACTGCTAAATAGCTAACAAAATGGCTACACAGACTATATGAGTTGACCCTTGTATTTTAGTCACTATGCTCACTCAAAGGACTCTACACACTCACAGGACTCTACACTCTACACACTCATGCACACTGGCACTCCAACACACACTCCAACACACACTTAATTTGCACATACATTTATACTGACACACACACCACACATACGCTGCTGCTACTCTGTTTATCATATATCCTGATGCCTAGTCACCTCACCCCTATACATATCTACCTCCATCACTCCAGTATCCCTGTCACCTTACCCCTATACATATCTACCTCTATCACTCCAGTATCCCTGTCACCTTACCCCTATACATATCTACCTCTATCACTCCAGTATCCCTGTCTCCTTCCCCCTATACATATCTACCTCTATCACTCCAGTATCCCTGTCACCTTACCCCTATACATATCTACCTCCATCACTCCAGTATCCCTGTCACCTCACCCCTATACATATCTACCTCTATCACTCCTGTATCCCTGTCACCTTACCCCTATACATATCTACCTCCATCACTCCAGTATCCCTGTCACCTCACCCCTATACATATCTACCTCCATCACTCCAGTATCCCTGTCACCTTACCCCTATACATATCTACCTCCATCACTCCAGTATCCCTGTCACCTTACCCCTATACATATCTACCTCCATCACTCCAGTATCCCTGTCACCTCACCCCTATACATATCTACCTCCATCACTCCAGTATCCCTGTCACCTTACCCCTATACATATCTACCTCTATCACTCCTGTATCCCTGTCACCTTACCCCTATACATATCTACCTCTATCACTCCTGTATCCCTGTCTCCTTACCCCTATACATATCTACCTCCATCACTCCAGTATCCCTGTCACCTTACCCCTATACATATCTACCTCTATCACTCCAGTATCCCTGTCACCTTACCCCTATACGTATCTACCTCTATCACTCCAGTATCCCTGTCTCCTTACCTCTATACATATCTACCTCTATCACTCCAGTATCCCTGTCACCTTACCCCTATACATATCTACCTCCATCACTCCAGTATCCCTGTCTCCTTCCCCCTATACATATCTACCTCCATCACTCCAGTATCCCTGTCACCTTACCCCTATACATATCTACCTCCATCACTCCAGTTTCCCTGTCTCCTTCCCCCTATACATATCTACCTCCATCACTCCAGTATCCCTGTCTCCTTCCCCCTATACATATCTACCTCCATCACTCCAGTATCCCTGTCACCTTACCCCTATACATATCTACCTCCATCACTCCAGTATCCCTGTCTCCTTCCCCCTATACATATCTACCTCCATCACTCCAGTATCCCTGTCACCTTACCCCTATACATATCTACCTCCATCACTCCAGTATCCCTGTCACCTTACCCCTATACATATCTACCTCCATCACTCCAGTATCCCTGTCACCTTACCCCTATACATATCTACCTCCATCACTCCAGTATCCCTGTCACCTTACCCCTATACATATCTACCTCCATCACTCCAGTATCCCTGTCACCTTACCCCTATACATATCTACCTCCATCACTCCAGTATCCCTGTCACCTTACCCCTACATATCTACCTCCATCACTCCAGTATCCCTGTCACCTTACCCCTATACATATCTACCTCCATCACTCCAGTATCCCTGTCACCTTACCCCTATACATATCTACCTCCATCACTCCAGTATCCCTGTCACCTTACCCCTATACATATCTACCTCCATCACTCCAGTATCCCTGTCACCTTACCCCTATACATATCTACCTCTATTACTCCAGTATCCCTGTCACCTTACCCCTATACATATCTACCCCGATCACTCCAGTTTCCCTGTCACCTTACCCCTATACATATCTACCTCCATCACTCCAGTATCCCTGTCACCTTACCCCTATACATATCTACCTCCATCACTCCAGTATCCCTGTCTCCTTACCCCTATACATATCTACCTCTATCACTCCAGTATCCCTGTCTCCTTAACTCTATACATATCTACCTCTATCACTCCAGTATCCCTGTCACCTTCCCCCTATACATATCTACCTACATCACTCCAGTATCCCCGTCTCCTTCCCCCTATACATATCTACCTCCATCACTCCAGTATCCCTGTCACCTTACCCCTATACATATCTACCTCCATCACTCCAGTATCCCTGTCACCTTACCCCTATACATATCTACCTCCATCACTCCAGTATCCCTGTCACCTTACCCCTATACATATCTACCTCCATCACTCCAGTATCCCTGTCACCTTACCCCTATACATATCTACCTCCATCACTCCAGTATCCCTGTCTCCTTCCCCCTATACATATCTACCTCCATCACTCCAGTATCCCTGTCTCCTTCCCCCTATACATATCTACCTCCATCACTCCAGTATCCCTGTCACCTTACCCCTATACATATCTACCTCCATCACTCCAGTATCCCTGTCACCTTACCCCTATACATATCTACCTCCATCACTCCAGTATCCCTGTCACCTTACCCCTATACATATCTACCCCCATCACTCCAGTATCCCTGTCACCTTACCCCTATACATATCTACCCCGATCACTCCAGTTTCCCTGTCACCTTACCCCTATACATATCTACCTCCATCACTCCAGTATCCCTGTCACCTTACCCCTATACATATCTACCTCCATCACTCCAGTATCCCTGTCTCCTTACCCCTATACATATCTACCTCTATCACTCCAGTATCAGTCACCTTACCGCTATACATATCTACCTCCATCACTCTAGTATTCCTGTCACCTTACCCCTATACATATCTACCTCCATCACTCCAGTATCCCTGTCTCCTTACCCCTATACATATCTACCTCTATCACTCCAGTATCCCTGTCACCTTACCCCTATACATATCTACCTCCATCACTCCAGTATCCCTGTCACCTTACCCCTATACATATCTACCTCCATCACTCCAGTATCCCTGTCACCTTACCCCTATACATATCTACCTCCATCACTCCAGTATCCCTGTCACCTTACCCCTATACATATCTACCTCCATCACTCCAGTATCCCTGTCACCTTACCCCTATACATATCTACCTCCATCACTCCAGTATCCCTGTCACCTTACCCCTATACATATCTACCTCCATCACTCCAGTATCCCTGTCACCTTACCCCTATACATATCTACCTCCATCACTCCAGTATCCCTGTCACCTTACCCCTATACATATCTACCTCCATCACTCCAGTATCCCTGTCACCTTACCCCTATACATATCTACCTCCATCACTCCAGTATCCCTGTCACCTTACCCCTATACATATCTACCTCCATCACTCCAGTATCCCTGTCTCCTTCCCCTATACATATCTACCTCCATCACTCCAGTATCCCTGTCACCTTACCCCTATACATATCTACCTCTATTACTCCAGTATCCCTGTCACCTTACCCCTATACATATCTACCTCCATCACTCCAGTATCCCTGTCTCCTTCCCCCTATACATATATACCCCTATCACTCCAGTATCCCTGTCACCTTACCCCTATACATATCTACCTCCATCACTCCAGTATCCCTGTCACCTTACCCCTATACATATCTACCTCTATCACTCCAGTATCCCTGTCACCTTACCCCTATACATATCTACCTCTATCACTCCAGTATCCCTGCCCATTGTATATATGATATTGAAACGTATATACGTATATAAAACGTATATAAATTACTTACTTCTCGTTTTTATTTCTTGTATGTTTTTGATTTATTTCTCATGATATTTTGAATACTACATTGGTTGTTGCATTGTTGGGTTTAGAGCTTGCAAGAAAGGCACTTCACTTTACGTGTACTTGACATTAAAACATATACATATGTACACACACAGTTGTTTACACAAGCACACACACTCACAGTGAAGTGGTAGGGGTAGGGGCTCTCAGGGAACTCCCAGGTCAGGAGAACACTCGTCTTGGTCGCCAGGTTCACTGAGAAATTCCTCGGGACATCTGATTGGAAGACGGGAAAACAGACACATGGTCAGTGTCAGTATAGACCACCCCATTCACATGTCTTGTCTGTCCTTAACCCTTTGTGGAGAAGCTACCAACCTATTCTAGTAGGTTCTATAACAAAGGATCCTAATTCCTAAAATAAGATTAAGAAGAATTATACAGTGGTGTCATACATCTCAAGATTATTCAGGAAGTACATATATGGGCACTGAGTAGCAAAGAAGAGTGAATAGAATTGAAGAGATAGGAACAGTTGGCTCCGTTGTGCCCTGTTCATCCTCCTCTTTATGATGACATAATCTGTGTAATCCCACTTTATCTCGTTCTTGCCTAATTCGCTCCGGTACATTTCCGGAACAGAACACACAGAATATTTAACTGCCAAACAACCCTCTTCTCAAGGGTCACTGTGAAGTGGATGGGGGGGATGTTAGACAGTCAGAGCAAGGTCATTCAACCTCTCCACTCCTCTGCTTCCACCCTGGAGATCTGTTAGTCGGTGATGGAGGGCAGGTGCAGGTCTTTACACATGGTGATAGTGGGAACAGCAGATGAAGGTTTGGAGGAAGAGTAGGAGGTGGTGAAGAGGGTGGATTGATTGATCAGAGTGAAGAATGCAGGGAGAGCAACAGAAGTGAAGAATGTGTTTGGTTCGTGGTGAAGTGCCTACTGGGGAGTGTGAGGGCTACAAAACATGTTAACAGCATGTCAACAAAGGTTGGAACAGGTGGTCAATCCAAAAGGAGGTGAAAGCTTTACCTTTAGAAACAAACCATGTGTATTAAACGAAAGCCTCGTTCAGTCAGCCAAGGAGCCAGGACTCAACACTTACCTCACTGTTCACAACCAGTCTGGCTTTTCTACTGACTTTTACCTGTGGGTGTGAGCGCGTGTTCTCCATACATTCAATCATGTGGCATTCAGTCAGTTTTCCTTGGAGGTGAGGAGTAGGTGTGGAGTAGGTGAGGGAGGAGGTGGTGGGTGTGTGGAAGAGACTAGGATTTGCAGTTTTTTCCAGTGGACTCGTTTTCAACCCCTCTGTGGGTGAAAGTTTACCCTTATAACTGGCCCAGAGTCAGCTTTGCATTTTGGACTGTGATATTCAAGGTTCAGATTAAAATGGAAAAGATCTGACTCTAGACCAGTGTTTAGAGTGAATAGGGTCATTTCTCTGGAGCCCTGTGCCAGGCCCCAGGCCAGCCCTACCTGTCTCGAAGGCCAGTGTGCGATACAGCAGTGGGGGACTGAACGGGCCGGGACCTACGCTGGTGTGGGCACACATCTGCACCTCGTACCCCGTGTTGTGGTTCAGGCCCAGAATGGTGTAGCTGGACTCAATGGCTGGGAGCGTGATCTGGCGAGGGGGTCCCAGAGGGTCAATGCCCAGAGGGTCAATGCCCAGAGGGTCAATGCCCAGAGGGTTAAGACCCCCTGCTTCCCGATAAGCTATTGTGTATTCGGTGATCACACCGTTTCGTTCGCTTGGCACAGGGGGCAGCCAGGAGAACTGGAGCGAACAGCAGGTGGCGTTAATGTATTCTGAGATTTGAGGGTAACTCCTGGGTGGGTACTCAGGCATCTCGAGTTCCTCCCGTGCCTCGTCTCCGTACCCTGACCGGCTTTTGGCGGAAAGGGTAACGACATAAGTCAACCCTGGAATTACGTCTGTGAGTGTGTACATTCGCTCCCTGGCCGAAAACTCCACCGTAGTGTCCAGGGTTGCATTCTTCAGCCCAAATTGTAAACGAAAACCCTGGATCTGAACTTCAGACCCTTTGGCCCCTGGACCGGAGTCTGACATCCCAGTTGGGGGCCCCCATCTCACCACCATGGAGGGTTCAGACCCTGGGCGCACCGATAGGGAGGGGGCATCAGGCACTGCAGGGAAGAGGAGGGAGAGGCACAGACATGTCAGTTCGGCATTGTGCCTTTGAAACATTCATATATTGTATGTCTAATATGTAATTGTGTGTATATTGTGTGTGTATTGTGTGTGCATTTGTTAGTGATCTTATGTGTGCAATGCTTACCAATCCCCGGTGTCTGCACCACTCTGACTTTACTGTGTGTTCCATCCCCTTTAGTGGTGTAAGCCGCCACAGACACAGAGTACCACATCTCAGGCTTCAGACCCCCCACCATCATCTCCTACAGGGTCGCACACACACACAAGGTACGTTTTCAGCTTAGCCTTATAAACCTCTCTCTCCTCTTCCCTCTCCCTTCCTCCCTGGTCCTCCATTTCTCCCCCTATCTCCACTTACCCATCACATAGTATGAACTCACTCTGTCCGATTACTTTACATAGAGACGTTACAAACGGACTGTCTCTCAGATAGAAGGCATCTCATAATGAGGAGTTCATAGCTTACTTATGCAATGTACAGCATAACCACTACCACTGTAGGTTCAGTTTAATACTGACAGAATGATCCATACTCACATATTCAGTAGTGTCATCCTCCACAAACTGATCCCACGGTCAGACCCGGAGGGGAGAGAGAGAGGGAGGAGAGTGAATGAGTCGAGAGAAGAGATTAGATAAAGGAGGAGGAAATAGGAGAGTAGTGGGAGGCAATGCTCCCTCAATTGTTTTTACCACTGAGCAAATTTCAGGGCTGCTGAGCGCAAATTTTGTGAAGATTCTGTGCAACTTCCGGTGCACGTTTACTATGAACACTGATGTTGTACCTGCTATTATTGAGTGTTTTAACAGTGGCCAAGAAACCACTTTACAAAACAAAATGCATTATTATTCCCTATATCATTATTACAGAGAATCTATGAAATGATGCTACCCTCTGCCTACAGTATTGGCTTCTTAGCTTATTCAAGTCTGTCTCAAAATACAATACTGCCCCTTTAAGACAGGAAGAAAGCTTTTCAAAGATGTCTAGAAATGTTCATGTTTTGTGCTCTTATAGGAAGCAATCACTTCCACATTTCTGACTATAAATGAGCTATAACTGGGCTAATAACTCGCTAAGTAGTAAATAATATGACCAAATGTGGACACATGGCTACATGCAGCCCTCACTTTGATCTCAAAACAAGAGCATAATAATCACGACCCCATATGCTGTAAAACAGTCCAGTTCAAATGTAATGGTTCAATTCAATATATGGCAATGGTCTATTTGCATATAGGCCTACTGCAGCTCTGATTGGTTATGGTGCACCGGCCTGAGTCATGCCTGTCAATGCAATAGAAGCCTATAGTGTTAACTAAACGGGAAAAACTATAGAAAGTTGAGTGCAGTTTAATGTCGTGCTTCTCTGCACGTGCTGATATTTCTTCTGCTCCGGCAGTGCTGGGGGCCCTGCGTGCTGCACATGCACACAGCTTAGAGGGAACATTGGGTGGGAGGTGATGTGTACTGCAAAGACCCAGTGAGATACATTATTTGCTTCACTTTAACTGAACAATGACCTGCGGAGGTGTGACAGCCGTCAAATATATATGTTATCTTTGAAAGTACATATGTACGTGAGTGCTGAGAAGATATTCAAATGAAATATTTTTTACGGAAAATGTAAATAAGCAAAATAAGAAGGTGATGACCTCACCTGGCTGTCGTCCAATAGCAGGTCTTTGATTCGGGGAAGGCTGCGTGTTGAGCCACTCTCCACACAAGCATAGTGCACCTGGTAACCACGGATCTGACCTTGGCGTTGCCTTGGCAACACAGATCGCCAGGTGACCCTAAGGGCAGTGGAGTTGAAGGGCCGGACCTCCACCTGCCGAGGGGCCGCACCCGGCACTAAGGAACACACACATACACACGTTTCTCAATCAACGCATCGATCAGCTAATCTAGAACAGCCATCCATCTACCCTGCTTCAAACATTCTCGTCTCAAGCTTGTTTGAAATCTCTGTGAATGGTGGAACAAACAAAGGACAGCACACTCAGACACCTGAAACCCCACCGTACCTAGTGGTTAAGTAATCTGTTTTAGATGCGTTAAGCTGTCCCAGGATGCAGGGCTGAATGCACTCTTTGTAAGTCTGGATCCGGACCCACAAACACACACTCGGTAGTGAGAGCAGGGCTGCCTGGTCCGGAGGTAGTGAAGGCTGCCAGGCTAACGCGGTACCAGGTCCACTTTTCCAGCCCCTCCACAACTGCTTGCCCCTGCTCTGGGGGGATGGGAGGCACCTTCACCTCTGGACCCTGACCTTTGACCTCGGCCCCAGACACCACTTGTTGGTAGTGCAGCACATAAGCAGTCAGTGTGCCATTTTGGGTCTCAGTGGGCGGCGGTGTCCAACTTACCCTCAGGGAGGTGGAGCTGGGGCTGTCACAGGACACGCCCAGGGGAGCAGCCGAGGGCTCTGATTGGATGAGGGTCCGGATAAGGAAGTGGGCAATGCCAGGGGAGTTTCGAACGCAGTGAAGAAATAGAAAGGGAGAGCAAAGACACAATGGCGGAAAGAGGGTGAAAAACCAAAGCCAAAACAAAAGGATAGAAGAAAAAGGAAATACAAATAAAAAAAGGAAAACTAAATTAAAAGAGAAGGCCTCTAAATACAAACAAACATGACTCAGCTGAACACAGAAGACAAAAGCTTCGACACAGAAGACAAGGGCTTCGACACAGAAGACAAGGGCTTCAACACAGAAGACAAAGCTTTATGGAGGAAGAAAGGAATTAATCATGTTAGCTAGGTAATGAGATAAAGGACAACTTAATTACTGCCCAGGAGGATGTGTAACTGATACCAGATGATTGGCTTTCACCTGTCTGCTCTCACCAATGGCAGCACAGTGATTTACGACTGGGAAGAGGGCCTTTAAGATGTTGTCTAGAGACACAGCTCTGCTTAGTTTTGCTTGGCTGGATAAGAACAGAGCTATACTGTAGATCAGGGATGGGTAACTGCCACTATACTGTAGATCAGGGATGGGTAACTGCCACTATACTGTAGATCAGGGATGGGTAACTGCCACTATACTGTAGATCAGGGATGGGTAACTGCCACTATACTGTAGATCAGGGATGGGCAACTGCCACTATACTGTAGATCAGGGATGGGCAACTGCCACTATACTGTAGATCAGGGATGGGTAACTGCCACTATACTGTAGATCAGGGATGGGTAACTGCCACTATACTGTAGATCAGGGATGGGTAACTGTCACTATACTGTAGATCAGGGATGGGTAACTGCTACTATACTGTAGATCAGGGATGGGCAACTGTCACTATACTGTAGATCAGGGATGGGTAACTGTCACTATACTGTAGATCAGGGATGGGTAACTGTCACTATACTGTAGATCAGGGATGGGTAACTGCTACTATACTGTAGATCAGGGATGGGTAACTGTCACTATACTGTAGATCAGGGATGGGCAACTGTCACTATACTGTAGATCAGGGATGGGTAACTGTCACTATACTGTAGATCAGGGATGGGTAACTGTCACTATACTGTAGATCAGGGATGGGCAACTGTCACTATACTGTAGATCAGGGATGGGTAACTGCCACTATACTGTAGATCAGGGATGGGTAACTGTCACTATACTGTAGATCAGGGATGGGTAACTGTAGATCAGGGATGGGTACTATACTGTAGATCAGGGATGGGTAACTGCCACTATACTGTAGATCAGGGATGGGTAACTGCCACTATACTGTAGATCAGGGATGGGTAACTGTAGATCAGGGATATACTGTAGATCAGGGATGGGTAACTGCCACTATACTGTAGATCAGGGATGGGTAACTGCCACTATACTGTAGATCAGGGATGGGTAACTGCCACTATACTGTAGATCAGGGATGGGTAACTGCCACTATACTGTAGATCAGGGATGGGTAACTGCCACTATACTGTAGATCAGGGATGGGTAACTGCCACTATACTGTAGATCAGGGATGGGTAACTGCCACTATACTGTAGATCAGGGATGGGTAACTGCCACTATACTGTAGATCAGGGATGGGTAACTGCCACTATACTGTAGATCAGGGATGGGTAACTGCCACTATACTGGGTAGATCAGGGATGGGTAACTGCCACTATACTGTAGATCAGGGATGGGTAACTGCCACTATACTGTAGATCAGGGATGGGTAACTGACTATACTGTAGATCAGGGATGGGTAACTGCCACTATACTGTAGATCAGGGATGGGTAACTGCCACTATACTGTAGATCAGGGATGGGTAACTGCCACTATACTGTAGATCAGGGATGGGTAACTGCCACTATACTGTAGATCAGGGATGGATAACTGCCCGCGGATACATTTCCAAAACCATAAAAAACAGTAGAAACATTTGGGGGGGGCGACGACACAACAACTTGCTGTTGAGAGTTAGAATAGTAGAATACACCAGGTGACATTTGGTTGTGCATCAGCAGTTTTTCTCTTGTTATGTCACTCACTGACAGTCACCTAATTGGCCATGTCAAAAAAACATTTTTTAGACGAGTAAGTTAGTCGAACAGCCAGTAAACTTTTAGTATTCATGGTGATTTATTGACCAGGGGGCCCCCATTGATTTTGTTAGTCACTCTCACTCAGATATCATATTAAAACTGCAAACATACCTCTCTACCCTATTGCAGGAAATGTACTCTAAAACATATGTTTTTTCTCTCCACTGTCAAGATGGGGGGTTGCTAAAACATTATTTTGCCAAGGGCCCTCAATAGGGTAGGGCCTACTCTGACAACATGTGTGTGGGTATGGAAGTGCATATGCAGACCCGCAAACTACTGCGGCCCCCTATGATGAGTTGAACTCTTTATATATTTTAGTAATGCTTCGTAGCCCTTTCCTGCAGTCAACGACCAAAAGCGAATGTTATTCATGTTTTCATAATTTCATAATTAATAAAGATGATGTTTTTAAAATATGAATATCCGGTGTTACTATGTCAAACAGATTAGTTATATGTCAGTCTTCTGTGATGTATCTGAAGTGTAATATTGGGACGCAAACTCAAAATATAATACATTACAACTTTATATCTGACATGGTGCAGGTGTCTTCTTTTGTTTAAGCCCATAACCATGTGTGTGAGGTGTATACTTTTGCTTCAATTTAGATTTGTTTTAGACTACCAAGAATCACTCTGTGTAACCCTGATTTAGCCAGCTTCAGTACAAGTTTAAACTGCCCAATCGAATTTCTTCAAATTAGGTTTGTGGATTGGATATTTCAAATGTCATATAAAAATGTGGAGAGCAGGATTTGAGGCAGCTGAAACTAAAACCAAAACCAAATTCTTTCATTAACGTTGAATTGCAATTTCAGAGAGGAACTACGAGATAGAATGAGAGACAAGGCAGTGGACGGAGGGACAGAAGAACAGCAAGGATAAGAGACACAACCAGGCACTGTTTGAGATGCGTGCCTGTCCTTCCCACCCGTAGCCATCACATAAGACCTTCTTACCATGCAACAACCACCATTCAAACAAAATGTCAACCAAACAAAGGTTCAGAGGAAAAGATATGTGCACGAATATGTTCATCATTCATGGATTTGTGAATCTGACAGTCTGACACTTCAGCTGCACAGTCCCAGTACCAGTGGTCTGAGGGAACAATCACGATGTGCACCCAAGCCTAGTGATTGCACGCAAACCGTGCTAAGCTAACTGTGAAATGCATTCTGCTCCATGAAATGAAATTGTTATCTGCCACATTCAGTCACTCCCTAGCCTGCCACCCAGGTGTCTAACCTCCATGTGTAGGTCAAGCATAACATGGGGCATCCAGCTAGCCAAATAACATGTTCAAAGTTGCAGAAAGTTTCTGTTGGTGAATATACAGGTAACTGCCAAAATAAAGGAAACACCAGCCTAAAGCATCTCAAAAGGGCGTTGGGCCTCCACGATCCAGAACAGCTTCACTGCACCATGGCATAGATTCTACTATTGTCTGGAACTCTATTAGAAGGAAGCGACACCATTCTTCCACCAGAAATTCCATCATTTAGTGTTTTGTTGATGGTGGTGGAAAAATGCTGTCTCAAGCGCCGTTCCAGGATCTCCCATAAGTAATATAAATAATATATAATAATATATGCGATTTAGCAGACGCTTTTATCAGGATCTCATGTGTGCATACATTCTACGTGTTCCCGATTGGGTTTAGATCTGGTGACTGAGATGGTCATGGCATATGGTTTACATTGTTTTCATCCTCATCAAACCATTCAGTGACCACTTGTGCCCTGTGGATGAGGGCATAGTCATCCTATGGGGGCATAGCTATGGTAGCCAAAATAATGTCCATAATAATGGCTTACCCAGCATTTCTACATGAGCCTAAGCATGATGGGATGTCAATTGATTAATTAACTCAGGAAACACACCTGTGTGGAAGCACCTGCTTTCAATATACTTTGTATCCCTCATTTACTCAAGTGTTTCCTTTATTTTGGCAGTTAGCTGTACGTCCAATGTATATTATATGGTGTCCATTTTTCCCAGGTAACAAATATGAAAAAGTAATACTGTACCTTTACACCAGTCTCCGTTGGATACAGGCCTATTAGTTTGATTTGGTCTTAGACTCCGACTGACCAGCACATACCTCCAATAAAGCCTCGAAAATCATTTCATCCTGATGACCTTTGACATTTGACCTGTGACGGTGAGCTTCTTGAACTGGAGAAAAAGGGTACTTTGACCCACCTTGAAGTAAAGGAAACTGTGAAGGACTGAAGAAAATGAAACAGCAGCCTTATCCGATCTGTATATCCATGACTTTTCACTGTGTGAGAAAACTGTGAAAGTTCAAATAAACTGTTGGTGTGCTAAACATCAGGTACACTCTGAATAGATAGAAGATAGATGCAGGGATGGATGGATGAGTGAACAAGATAAATGAATAGATGAGTGGACAAGATGGATGAGTGTGTAGACGACTCCTGGGGATCAGTGAGCTGTGAGGGATACAAGTACATCACACTATAACGTTACACAGTGTGTGTTTGCAGGTGTGACAGAGGGAAACCTACTGGCTTGTGCTGTCCTCTGGACCAGCTCGTTGGTAAAGGCTCCGATGCCTTTGTTTGAAATGGCAGCCAGGGAGAGGGAGTACTCCGTGTTCGCCCTCAGACCCTCCACTGTGTACGAAGCCCTGGGCCCAAACGTAAACTTCTCCTGTTAGAGACGGAGAAGGGGGGGAGAGAACGTGAATAAAAGAAAGAAAGAACTGGATAATCTTATAAATGGACTTTATCACCTTAATGAAATCTACTTAGTATGGAAGAAAAGGTCTGACCAGGCTGCCGAACTTGACAGGTTTGTAGAGCAGTTCGTAGTTGACGATGCCCTCCTTGATGTAGGACGGTTCCCAGGTCAGCTCTATACTGGTCTCCGTCACCTTGCCCACCTTGAACTTTCCTGGCTGCCCTGGAACTACAGGGGATAGAAGAGGAGACAGGACAAGAGTTAGAACTCACCTCTCCAGCATCCAGTCAGTTAGTAGCTTCTAGACTCTTCTATTCATCCTTTATTTAAACAGACAAATCCCATTCCAGCCCTGTAGTTCTACAAAAGATGTGTGTCACTGACCTTAAACAGTACTGAAGCACTTTGACATGAACCGGGTCAGAAAAGGGAACAAACCCACAGACACACACACACTAACCCACACACACACGAACCCACAGACACACTAACCCACAGACACACTAACCCACAGACACACTAACCCACAGACACACTAACCCACAGACACACTAACCCACACAGACAGACACACAGACACACACACAGACACACTAACCCACAGACACACACTAACTCTCTCACACACACACACACACTAACCCCCCCACACACACACACACACAACCCCCAGACACACACACACACACACACACTAACCCCCAGACACACACTAACCCACACACACCCCCACACTAACCCACACTAACCCACACACTAACCCACACTAACCCACACACTAACCCACACACTAACCCACACTAACCCACACTAACCCACACACTAACCCACACACTAACCCACACACTAACCCACACACTAACCCACACACTAACCCACACTAACCCACACACTAACCCACACACTAACCCACACTAACCCACACTAACCCACACACTAACCCACACTAACCCACACACTAACCCACACACTAACCCACACTAACCCACACTAACCCACACTAACCCACACACAGACACACACAGACACACACACACACTGACCTCCGGGCAGCACTTTGACATGGACAGGATCAGAAAAGGGTCCATCTCCCACAGATGTAAAGGCCAGGACTCTGACAGTGTATGTTTCAGAGGTTACCAGGCTCTGGATGGAGGTGATGGTGCTGTCCTGAACATTATGGATCTGCCACAGACTCATGGGCTGAGATGGGTCCATGGTGTAGTACACCCGGTAACCTTTCACCTGGAGGGAGCGACGGAGGAACAGAGGCAGGGGGAGCCACAGAGAGAGACAGTTAGATGATGGAGAGAAACTCCTTTCTGCTGTTTTCTATAATTAGCCTTTCATTGTCTGGTCTCATAGACTTGTTTGAGCTTGGAAGCTATTATATATTGTGACATCAATGCCCAGAACAAATGATACTGGACCGGACCTATATGCCGTTGAGCTAGATAAAAATGGCATTCGCTTGGAGGTTGAACTATCATTACCGTTATCATTAAATAACTGAATTACCTTTGACCCTTTCTTTACCTGAAGAGTAATCACTATAGTCCATGGTTAAAACTGTCATGTGTTTTATGATGCACTGCCCCATCTCCACGCCTTGTTGTGATTACTGTTGTTTATGATGACTCCATTAGGACTGCCTGGCTACCCATCCACATTGCTCCGGACAAACTGACGGTTCTTCTCTACGATGGTCCATAGAGCAGCGGATTTCAATTCAGGGTGAGTCGCCAGGCAACCATTATGCAGCGTATTATGTTTAGACTGCCCAGGGACAACAGAGGAAAATGGGATGTTTATCTAACTAACTCAGTTATTATTGCGCCTCAGTGTTGTCTCTGTCAGAGATGTTGATCACTGTTTATTATCCCTGTCTTGGTCATTTATTCTCTTCTGATAACATTCTAATTAATACATTCATACATTTACAGATTAATAACAAAATACATTATAAATAAATAAAGTAGTACATCAGTAAATTATTATTAATAAATGATTAAAGAACCAGTCAAGTCAAAAAACCTACTTTCCTGTGTTTTATATATATTTCCTCACTATGAGGTTGGAGTAATATTGTGAAATTGTTCAAATGATTATGTTTTGGCCTGCCTGGTGACATAACCAGGCGTTAAATGAGATATTAGTGTCACGCCTTGGTCATTGTATCTTGTGTTTTTGTTATATGTTTGGGTAGGCCAGGGTGTGACATGGGTTTATATGTTGTATTTCGTATTGGGGTTGTATTTATTGGGAGTGTGTATTATTAGGGGTGTGTCTAGTTAGGCTTGGCTGCCTGAGGCGATTCCTAATTGGAGTCAGCTGATTCTCGTTGTCTCGGATTGGGAACCGTATTTAGGCAGCCTGAGTGCGCGTTGTATTTGGTGGGTGATTGTACCTGTCTCTGTGTTAGTCACCAGATAGGCTGTATTAGTTTCTCTTGTTTGTTGTTTTCGTATTTTCAGTTATTTCATGTACCGCTATTTTCTTCATTAAAAGTCATGAGTAACCTACACGCTGCATTTCGGTCTGACTCTCTTCAAACAGCAGACGAATATCATTACAGAATCACCCACCATTCACAGACCGAGCAGCGTGTGAACTGGCAGGAGCTAAAGGAGGACGCTATGGACGGCAGAAGCAGGGATTATACGACGTGGGAAGAAATCGACAGGTGGGCGGCTGACCCAGAGCGAGTGCAGGAGCCCGCCTGGGATTCCCTACAGCAATGCGAAGAGGGCTATACACGTATGGAATCGAGAAGGAAAGCATTGCTATACAGAGCGAAAACCGAAGGTAAAGGGGGAAAGCGCAGAGAGAGAGTGGCTGAGTCAGAGAATAGACCTGAGCCTACTCTCCCTGTTAATCGTGAAGAGCAGTTCCAATGGGAGAGACTGCATCATTTGGAGATTTGAACATGGGAGGAGGAATTAGACGGTCAAGGACCCTGGGAGCAGCCGGGAGAATATCGCCGTCCCAAGGAGGAAATAGAGGCAGCTAAAGCGGAGAGGCGCATGTATGAGGCAGCACGGCGACGCGGTTGGAAACCGGAAAGTCACCCCCAAAAAATATTGAGGGGGAGCTAAAAGGGATAATAGTTATGCCAGGTAGGAAACCTGCGCATACTCCCTGTGCTCACCGTTGGGCTAGAGAGACCGGGCAGGCACCGTGTTATGCTATGGAGCGCACGGTGTTTCCAGTGCGGGTGCAGAGCCAGCTGCGACACATACCAGCCCTTCCTATTTGCCGGGCTAGAGTGGGCATCGAGCCAGGTAAGCTTGGGCAGGCTAGGTGCTCAAGAGCTCCAGTGCGCCTGCACGGTCCGGTCTATCCAGAGCCACCTCTACACACCAGTCCTCCGGTAGCAGCTCCCCGCACCAGGCTTCCTGTGCGTTTCCTCGCGCCAGTACCACCAGTTCCAGCACCACGCACCAGGCCTCCAGTGCGCCTCGCCTGTTCAGCACAGCCAGTGCTTTTCTCCCCTCCTGTGCTATCGGAGTCTCCAGCCTGTTTAGCGCAGCCAGAGCTTTTCTCCTCTCCTGCGCTGCCGGAGTCTCCTGTCTGTCCAGCGCCACCAGTGCTCCCAGTCGGCCCAGCGCGTCCAGTGCGCATCACCTGTTCAGCACAGCCAGTGCTTTTCTCCCCTCCTGTGCTATCGGAGTCTCCAGCCTGTTTAGCGCAGCCAGAGCCTTTCTCCTCTCCGGTGCTGCCGGAGTCTCCTGTCTGTCCAGCGCCACCAGTGCTACCAGTCGGCCCAGCGCGTCCAGTGCGCCTCGCCTGTTCAGCGCAGCCAGAGCTTTTCTCCTCTCCTGCACTGTTGGAGTCTCCCGCCTGTTCAGCTCAGCCAGAGCCTTTCTCCTCTCCTGCGCTGCCGGAGTCTCCTGTCTGCCCAGCGCCGCCAGTCGGCCCAGCGTCACCAGTCTGCCAGGATCCACCAGAAGTGCCAGTCTGCCAGGATCCGCCAGAAGTGCCAGTCTGCCAAGATCTTCTAGATCGGCCAGACAACCTTAATCATCCAGGTCCACCAGCCAGCCAGGATTTACCGGAGCCTACTACCTGCCTGAGCTTCCTCTCAGTACTGAGCTTTCTCTCAGTACTAGGCTCCCTCTCTGTACTGGGCTCCCTCTCTGTACTGGGCTCCCTCTCAGTACTGAGCTTCCTCTCAGTACTGGGCTCCCTCTCAGTACTGGGCTCCCTCTCAGTACCGGGCTTCCCCTCAGTACCGGGCTTCCCCTCAGTACCGGGCTGCTTCGGTCCCGGGCTGCCCCTCTATCCCGGGCTGCCCCTCTGTCCCGGGCTGCCCCTCTGTCCCGAGCTGCCCCGCTGTCCTGAGATGCCCCTCTATCCTGAGTTGCCCCTCTATCCTGAGTTGCCCCTCTGTCCCGAGTTGCCCCTCTATCCCGAGTTGCCCCTCTGTCCCGAGCTGCCCCTCTGTCCCGAGCTGCCCCTCTGTCCCGAGATGCCCCTCTGTCCCGAGCTGCCCCTCTGTCCCGAGCTGCCCCTCGGTCCCGAGCTGCCCCTCTGTCCCGAGCTGCCCCTCGGTCCCGAGCTGCCCCTCGGTCCTGAGCTGCCCCTCGGTCCCGAGCTGCCCCTCAGTTATGTGGGGATCAGGGTGAGGACTATTAGGCCATGGTCGGCGGAGAAGGTGGATTATCCTAGGACGCGAAGGGGAGGAACTAGGACATTTATGGAGTGGGGTCCACGTCCCGAGCCAGAACCGCCACCATGGACAGACGCCCACCCGGACCCTCCCTATGTCCTTGAGGTGCGTCCCGGAGTCCGCGCCTTAGGGGGGGGGGGTTCTGTCACGCCTTGGTCATTGTATCTTGTGTTTTTGTTATATGTTTGGGTAGGCCAGGGTGTGACATGGGTTTATATGTTGTATTTCGTATTGGGGTTGTATTTATTGGGAGTGTGTATTATTAGGGGTGTGTCTAGTTAGGCTTGGCTGCCTGAGGCGATTCCTAATTGGAGTCAGCTGATTCTCGTTGTCTCGGATTGGGAACCGTATTTAGGCAGCCTGAGTGCGCGTTGTATTTGGTGGGTGATTGTACCTGTCTCTGTGTTAGTCACCAGATAGGCTGTATTAGTTTCTCTCGTTTGTTGTTTTCGTATTTTCAGTTATTTCATGTACCGCTATTTTCTTCATTAAAAGTCATGAGTAACCTACACGCTGCATTTCGGTCTGACTCTCTTCAAACAGCAGACGAATATCATTACAATTAGACCAATAAGAAAAACAGTTCCAAACGTTTCTGCCAATAACAGCTAGTTTTAAGTTTTGTCCTCCCCACACCTAGACAGACAACAATCTTGTTTGAAAAATTGTTTTGTTAAGAAGATTTTTTTTCCGCATTTTAATTGAAAACAATCACAATAAGGTACTTAATTGTTACCCAGAAGTTATTTAATATTGAGTTAAAAATGTTTTTTTACCTTTAACAAAACAACTGACAAAACAAAGATCAACACTGACCTGTCCATTGGGCTCCTCTGGTTCCTCCCAGCGGACCATGACAGTGTTCTTGGAGATGATCCTGGCCTGGACGTTCCTGGGGGGGCTAGCCGGGGCCTGCTCCCCTGTCCTGGCCTCCACCCGGGTGGACGAGGGTCCCTGGCCGATGCTGTTGACGGCTGACACCCTGATCTCATACTCCGTGTTGGGGTAGAGCCCTCCAATGCTGTACCTGGTGGTGGTGATACTGTCCACCGTCTCGTACTTGCTGTCTGGTGCCTTGGCCCGGTACTGGATGATGTAATAGGACACCGGGTCGGGGTTACCGGAGTCCCAGGTGATGGTGACGCTGGTGGCAGTCGTCTCCGTGACGATGGGGGTACCGGGAGGCTTGGGAAGAGCTATGAAGGGAGAAGGAGATATTTGTTCAACTGTCCTTAATGTCTGAAGGCAGACAGGGGGAGAAAAGTGGATCTTACTCTTGATGGGCACCTGCAAGATCATAGATGGTCCTTACTCTCTAATACGGTGGTATTCAAAGTCGGGGAGAGGGAGAGACAGAGAGAGCACAATTAGAAAGAGAAAGGTTGTCCCTTACTCTTAACTGACACCTGTGCAGTGGCCTCTATAACCCCCAGACTGCTCATGGCCACACAGGTGTAGTTGGCCGACTCCCTGATTCCGTTGAGCTCCAGAACGTTCCGCCCCACCGGCATCTCGTCCTCAGGTGTCAGGTCCTCACTACCCAGCATCCATTTGACGTAGGGCATTGGTGAACCCACCGCCACACAGGTGATGTTGATGCTGCCGCTGGGCATGATCTCATGGTTGGAGGGCAGGATGGAGAAACGAGGGGGCACACGACGCACTGGGAGAGGAGGAGATGGGGAAGACGGGGGGGAGGATTGTAGAGAGGGGGATGAGGAGGGGGAGCCGGAGCGGGAGGGACAGAAAAGGGGGCGACAGAGGGGGGGTAAGAAAGATACAGAAAGAGAGAACGAGAGAGAGCGAAAGAGAGAGAGAAAGTGGGGTAACAGAAAGGGTAGTATGAACTTCACTGCTTTTACAGAGGTTTTACAAAGGGATATTTCACGTTTAGTCGAAACTACATTGGTAGTTTTGAAAATATTAGCTAATGATAGCAGTTGAAATACACAGATCCCATGTTGAGAGACTGCTTTCTCAAGCTACATTTCACCCTGCACATGAAACCTGTTGTACGTTTCTCACGTTTTAGCCAGTGTGCAACAACCCATTGCATATTTTACAAGGACATCATTTGGTATTGTAGAATCATCACTGTAGATGCCCAGACTATACTATTTCCTCTTCCCTATTTAAAACAAGATCTACAATACAAATACTGGCACTCTGGGCTGCACAAAATACCATAGGATTTCTTCCCGAGGAACTAAAATGAGCTTAAATAAAACCAATGTGAAGATGTAAATTACAGCTGAACTACTGTTGCAGCGAAGCTCAAGGCTACTGACTTGAAAATGAGAAACTTTACCAGAAACTTGAGTGAGAAACTATAATGAGAAACTTCAATGAGATTTCTGTGCCTCTGGGGTGAGTTCTCCACTGCAGATGAGGGCCCTTTAGATACATGGCGCTAGCAGAGCCAATTGATAGAACCAGCTATTAGTCAGACAACTTGCACAGAGTGCTTCTGTTAACTGTACCTGTGCTGAATCTACTAGCTAGCTGTCAGATCTATTTGATATAATGGCACGTAGAGGGGAAGATGCATGGATGCATAGAGACAGAGCTCACGGTTCACTTGCATGCATAGAAGACTTGTAGAAAAAAACTATAATCATGAAGAGACAGAGGGAGAAGACAGATAGAGAGAGAGAAAGAGAGTATTGTCTGGTTCCTCTTCCAGTCAATGTGGCAACTCACGGCCTCATTGTACAACCAGAATACCAGATGAACGCAGCAATGTTGAAAATAAATAAAAGTGATGTAAATAAGGTTATGGGGGATATAAATAGGTGTCGTTGCAATTACAATGTTCACATTGAACACTTGAAATAAGAAAACATCAAGACATACATCATGAGTCATGACAGAGAGAGATAATCATGACAGAGAGAGATAATCATGACAGAGAGAGATAATCCAAAGAGAGAGAAAGGGGTAGGATGCACATGTTTTTAGTAATTTAAAATTATGCACATTTGTCTGTTGATCCTACACACCAGGGTACAGATGGAGTGCATAATGCAGAAGAGAGAGAAAGAAGGAAGGGATATTAGAAGAGAGGGATGGGGGCAGAGAGGATAAGAGGTAAGGGAGATAAGAAAAAAGGGGGAAAGGGCAGAAGGGGAAAGAAAGGAGGGATGGGAAAGAGAAAACACATGGCGCTCTTAAAACTGCTGTTAAGGTTCTCCAAAATCAGACTTTGATTGGTGGATGTCGTAGGAACTGAAAATTTGGTACCCCGAGGCTGCAAAACAGAGGACTGAAGTGACAGACAGACAGACAGACAGACAGACAGACAGACAGACAGACAGACAGACAGACAGACAGACAGACAGACAGACAGACAGACAGACAGACAGACAGACAGACAGACAGACAGACAGACAGACAGACAGACAGACAGACAGACAGACAGACAGACAGACAGACAGACAGACAGACAGACAGACAGACAGACAGACAGAGACAGACAGACAGACAGACAGACAGACAGACAGACAGACAGACAGACAGACAGACAGACAGACAGACAGACAGACAGACAGACAGACAGACAGACAGACAGACAGACAGACAGACAGAAGTGGATGCAAGGGGAGGAAGGGCAGACAGACACAGTCAGTAGAAATATTGGCTAACGTCAAGATTCGAAACAGTATCTGAATCAGGGGTTTGAATCATGTTTTGAGTCACAATACAGGAATCTCCACTCAGTCAGTGGGAGTAAATCAGGGGGAAAGAGTTTTCATAGAATCACTGGCCTCAGTCTTCCCCCAAATTATTCTCAGCTGATGCATTTAATTTAAAAGAACCATGCTCAGATTCATTAATAAACTTCACCTAGCATTGAAATATCTTCTCTAGGTTCAATGGATTTCACTGTATTCCTAGTCTTCCTCAGAATACACGCAAACAAACTATTCACCAAAACCAAATACGAATGAACATTTGGCAGTGATTCAATAGCTCGGTGGACATGATCCCATTCAACATAACAGTGCCATACATTTGGAGTGGCCCTAGAATTCCAACAGATCCCCAGAATTGGACACTAAAGTTCAAGACAAAAAAATAGGAATTTATTTAACAGACTAAATCAAATGTAACTGTTATAAGAGACATCAAATCGGCAGGCAGGCAGGCAGATTCTCTCCAAAGCCAGACAGAGACAAACACAAACAGAGTGACCAGGTTAAAACCATGCAGCAGACAAGAGCACCTACTGTACGCAGTACCATACAATTCAGCTTGATATTTTATTTCAGAAAATACTCAACTCTTAAAGTGTGTGCATAACGTGTGGTATACATATCTAACGACTGGAAGTTCCCTCAAGGTATGGAGACTTTTTAAAGCTGAAGAAGAGAATGTTTCTGTCAAGGAAAGTAGGGTACATCCAGCTCAGCAGCAGGACAACACAATATTCAAGTGCTGAACAAAGATAAGGCCGAGAATGAACGGTCAGGCAGTGACAACCTATTTACTATCAGACATATAAACTCAGCAAAAAAAGAAATGTCCTCTCAATGTCAACTGCGTTTATTTTCAGCAAACTTAACATGTGTAAATATTTGTATGAACATAACAATATTCAGCAACTGAGACATAAACTGAACAAGTGACTAACAGAAATGGAATAATGTGTCCCTGAACAAAGGGGGGTTCAGAATCAAAACTAACAGTCAGTATCTGTTGTCGCCACCACCTGCATTAAGTACTGCAGTGCATCTCCTCCTCGTGGACTGCACCAGATTTGCCAGTTCTTGCTGTGAGATGTTACCCCCCCCTTCCACCAAGGCACCTGCAAGTTCCCGGACATTTCTGTGGGGAATGGCCCTAGCCCTCACTCTCCGATCCAACAGGTCCCAGACGTGCTCAATAGGATTGAGATCATGGCTCTTCGCTGGCCATGGCAGAACACTGACATTCCTGTCTTGCAGGAAATCACGCACAGAACAAGCAGTATGGCTGGTGGTATTGTCATGCTGGAGGGTCATGTCAGGATGAGCCTGCAGGAAGGGTACCACATGAGGGAGGAGGATGTCTTCCCTGTAACACACAGCGTTGAGATGGCCTGCAATGACAACAAGCTCAGTCCGATGATGCTGTGACACACTTCCCCAGACAGACCATGATGGACCCTCCAAATCGATCCCACTCCAGAGTACAGGCCTTGGTGTAATTCTCATTCCTTCGACAATAAAAGTGAATCCGACCATCACTCCTGGTGAGACAAAACCGCGACTCGTCAGTGAAGAGCACTTTTTGCCAGTCCTGTCTGGTCAATCGACAGTGGGTTTGTGCCCATAGCCGACGTTGCTGCCGGGGATGTCTGGTGAGGACCTGCCTTACAACAGGCCTACAAGCCCTCAGTCCAGCTTCTCTCAGCCTATTGCAGACCGTTTGAGCACTGATGGAGGGATTGGGCATTCCTGGTGTAACTTGGGCAGTTGTTGTTGCCATCCCGTACCTGTCCCGCAGGTGTGATGTTAGGATGTACCGATCCTGTGCAGGTGTTGTTACATGTGGTCTGCCACTGCGAGGACGATCAGAAGTCCAGACGATCAGAAGTCCGTCCTGTCTCCCTGTAGCGCTGTCTTAGGCGTCTCACAGTACGGATATTGCAATTTATTGCCCTGGCCACATCTGCAGTCCTCATGCCTCATTGCAGCATGCCTAAGGAACGTTCACGCAGATGAGCAGGGACCCTGGGCATCTTTCTCTTGGTGTTTTTCAGAGTCAGTAGAAAGGCCTCTTTAGTGTCCTAAGTTTTAATAATGGTGACCTTAATTGCCTACCGTCTGTAAGCTGATAGTGTCTCAACGACCGTTCCACAGGTGCATGTTCATTAATTAATTATTTTATGGTTCATTGAACAAGCATGGGAAACCGTGTTTAAACCCTTTACAATGAAGATCTGTGAAGTTATTTTGGATATTTACGAATCATCTTTGAAAAGACAGGGTGCTGAAAAAGATACATTTATTTTTTTGCTGAGTTCATGTGAGTTCAGTATCAATAAAACAAGGTAGTATTAATATCATGGAACATATAAAGGATATTTCTAGAGCCCTTCTCAAGAAAGATCTCTGGCCAGAATGTTGATAGAATAGCATCTCTTATAGCCCACTGGTTTTGCTTGTTAATTAAGTAGCCTACTATATTGTAATACCATGATTTATTCTGTTCCAGTATCAATACCAGGATTGTCTACAGGGTAGAGTTGATGAGGATGCTAGACCATAGTAGATTGGGATTGAGAGCTGCCTGGGATACTGTTGCATTTCATTAAAGAGCACAGCCACAGCACACTAAAGCCCTGTTGGCATTTACACAGGTTAATCCTGCCTGATCTAATAAAGAAGTGGAGAGATGTTTAATTAATATGTGTTCAATAAATATACATCAATATCGAGGAGGATACATTGTTCATTTCAACTGCCAATCAATAGAGGACGTTATATAGTTCATAACCACAGCAACCGCTACTTAGCAGCTGAATAACCAATTCCATAGGATCTCTGTGTGAACAATAACATACTAATATAATGTGTGTATTATAACGTGTGTATAAGGTAGTAGTTCTATGAGGTAGTAGTTTTGGAATAGTTAGGTTATATTACTCATTGGTTATTACTGCATTGTCGGATCTAGAAGCACAAGCATTTCGCTACACTCGCATTAACATCTGCTAACCATGTGTATGTGACAAATACATTTGATTTGATTGAATGTAGTATAACCATAGAATTCCATAGGATCTTTGTGTGAATAACAGTATACTGTGGACGGACACAATCCACTGAAATAACTTGTTTTGTGCAAATAAATATGAATGTACATTTTGTTAATCTAATACTGTGTGTGCTTTTGGCCTCTGAGTGTAAGTGTATGTTGAGCCAGCAGAACTAACTTAGTCTTTGCTCACCAAACAAGCGTGTAAATAATTATAAGCTACTTTTAAATGCCACTTGAATAAAGCCTTATTTGAATGCTTTATTTTCCCTGAGGGGATATGAGGACCACTCAGTATACAAGTACCAAGCTGGCTACACAGAATATGTACGCAAACAAACAGCAGCAGACCAATACAACACACAGAGACCACACACAATACCAAAACACATTGGCAACGCGACACACAACATGCCACAAGTGCAGAAGAATGACAGTTACATAACACAAACCCAGAAATACAGAACAATAAATACAAGACAACAGAATAAATCAATAAAAAAAATAGACGCACACAGAGCACATGCACACACACACACACACACACACACACACACACACACACACACACACACACACACACACACACACACACACACACACACACACACACACACACACACACACACACACACACACACACACACACACACACACACACATACACACACACACTTGGAGCCGTGGCACACAGTTAGTCTGGGTACAGGCATGCAAGCGCCGCCTCCGCTCTCCGTCCATGCATAGATAGCCTTCTTTTCATTTCCAATTCCTGGGTCTCCATGACAACAAGAATGTTCCATGCAGAGAACGTCGCGCTCGGATGAAAGCAATATCAAAGGTCTACAAACAAGGCCACACAATGCAATCAATGCAAATGACTGCGTAGGCATCTAGCCTCATTACAGCTTAGTGAAACGCCTTCAATCAAAGAAGTGTGTTTATCAAATTAAAACCAATTTGATATGAGGGTTATTCATGTGTCTTTTCTAGACTGTTTAAGACTGATGTATCTCTCCTAACTTCAGGTGTAAATGTGTTGTAAAAAGGAAGGAGTACCGAAAGAAAAGAACACACCAACCTTCTCGTTGCTCTGGGGGATGTAAGGGGGTTGATGCAGAACACAATGACGTGATGGGGAGAGAGAGAACGGGGAAACAGAGAGTAAAAACGTCCAGCTCAAAGCCTCACACACACCGCATACACACAGTCACACAAATGTACACACGCTCATTCACACTGTTCTTCACAGAACCACAGAACCCACTTCAAATGTAGGATCAGGAACTTCAAACTCATGGGCTTAAGAGCTTAGAAATTTGAGTCTAGAACCCCTAATTCCAGTCTCCCTTACCCCAGTCGAGAACCTAGAGCAGGTGTCTCAAACGGAGGGCCGTTTGAGACCCCTGGAGGGCCACACTGGCTGTTGGTTTGCATTATGTTTTTTTGTGTCTCAGTTAGACTTGAGAAACCAAATGTATTCGCTAGCCAATCACTGTATTAAAGTGGAACTGACTACATTTTAGGACCATGAAATCTCTTCATATACACCCAGAGGAAGATGACACCCTTTAAAAATATATATATATTTACATTTTCTGACAAGCGAGCACTTAGATATGGTCATTTTCACGTTATCATAAATTCTTAGAACGTTTAGGAATTGTGTGTATTAATCAGGCATTGAACAGCATCCATCTGTTCTGCGAACAATACCTTAGTGAACGTCATGGAATGTTGAGTCACATAGAACCTATTTTTACAACATTTACATTTAAGTCATTTAGCAGACGCTCTTAGCATAAACTGGGAATTGTCTGTTTGTTTCATATCTGCACAGTAGTTAAAACACTGTCAGTTCCACTTTAAAGTGCAAGAGAAAAACAAACCCTCAGTCACTGTGGCCCTCAATTTAGAAAAATATGAAGAGGGAGAGGACAATTGTGATGTCATACTGTAGCAAAGACCCTGGAACTGCACATTGGCCCCAGTGCAGTATGACATCACTGGCCTATTCCTTTTTGTCTAATTCCATTCAGTAGCAGTTATTACAAAAAACAGCACCTTGATGCAACACCTGTAAAACCCAGTTTAGTCTGGAACGTTATCAATCTTAGGTCACCAACTGGTGTTTCACTTGGTGGATAGGTTTGGTTTGGTTAGTGGATGCAAATAGGAAGAAAATAAATAACAAAAAAAACATGTAGATAAACTAGGACTTAACACCACTTAATACATTGTATAATGGTGATAATGGTGTGTGTGTTATAATGCACGTGTGTGTTTGTGTGTGTGTTCTTATACCCATGGTAAGTTCCTACCTCGTACATACAGGTTGGCCGGGGAAGAGTAACGCACTCCCTGAGAGTTAGTGGCCACACACTCATACTTTCCCTGGTCCAACTCCTCACTGTTCTCTATCTGGAGGGCACCTGAGAGACAGAGAAAGAGAGAGAAAGAGAGAGATGGGGAGAATGAAAGAAAAAGTGAGAAAGAGGATATGCGAGACAGAGCGAGAGAGGGGGAAAGAGAGAATGAGAGAGAGAGAGGGGGGGGAGTGAGAGAGGGGAGAGAGAGAGTGAGAGAGGGGGGGGAGTGAGAGAGAGAGTGAGGGGAGTGAGAGAGAGTGAGAGAGAGATGGGGGAGAATGTAAGAAAAAGTGAGAAAGAGGATATGCGAGAGAGAGCGAGAGAGAGGGGGAGAGAGACAGAGAGAGAGAGAGACAGAGAGAGAGAGAGAGAGAGAGAGAGAGAGAGAGAGAGAGAGAGAGAGAGAGAGAGAGAGAGAGAGAGAGAGAGAGAGAGAGAGAGGGGGGGAGGGGGGGAGTGGGGAGAGAGAGAGAGTGGGGAGAGAGAGAGAGAGAGAGAGAGAGGGAGAGAGAGAGTGAGGAGAGAGAGAGAGAGAGAGAGAGAGAGAGAGAGAGAGAGAGAGAGAGAGAGAGAGAGAGAGAGAATAAAAAGACGCATTGCTATGGGGTAATTAATGATACATTCATAAATCAAATCTATATTTACTCATCATTAAACTGATTAAAACTACCATGAAAACGGATAAAGAGAGATTTTCCATTACTGGTTCCTTTCTGCCATGAAAAATCTATGTTCCCCACAGCCAGCTTAATGGGATATAGCTAGCTACACACATTATGAATTCCTGGAGCATACAGCTAGCTACACACATTATGAATTCCTGGAGCATATAGCTAGCTACACACATTATGAATTCCTGGAGCATATAGCTAGCTACACACAATAGGAGTCCCTGGAGCATATAGCTAGCTACACACAATAGGAGTCCCTGGAGCATATAGCTAGCTGCACACAATAGGAGTCCCTGGAGCATATAGCTAGCTACACACAATAGGAGTCCCTGAAGCATATAGCTAGCTACACACTATAGGAGTCCCTGGAGCATATAGCTAGCAACACACAATATGAGTCACTGTAAAACGCTCCCTGAAACACTTCAGCGAGCAGGCCTTTCTAATCGACCTGGCCGGGGTATCCTGGAAGGATATTGATCTCATCCCGTCAGTAGAGGATGCCTGGATATTTAAAAAAAATCTTAAATAAATAAATAAACATGCCCCATTCAAGAAATTTAGAACCAGGAACAGATATAGCCCTTGGTTCTCCCCAGACCTGACTGCCCTTAACCAACACAAAAACATCCTATGGCGTTCTGCATTAGCATCGAACAGCCCCCGTGATATGCAGCTATTCAGGGAAGCTAGAAACCGTTATACACAGGCAGTTAGAAAAGCCAAGGCTAGCTTTTTCAAGCAGAAATTTGCTTCCTGCAACACTAACTCAAAAAAGTTCTGGGACACTGTAAAGTCCATGGAGAATAAGAACACCTCCTCCCAGCTGCCCACTGCACTGAAGATAGGAAACACTGTCACCACTGATAAATCCACCATAATTGAGAATTTCAATAAGCATTTTTCTACGGCTGGCCATGCTTTCCACCTGGCTACTCCTACCCCGGTCAACAGCACTGCACCCCCAACAGCAACTCGCCCAAGCCTTCCCCATTTCTCCTTCTCCCAAATCCATTCTGCTGATGTTCTGAAAGAGCTGAAAAATCTGGACCCCTACAAATCAGCCGGGCTAGACAATCTGGACCCTTTCTTTCTCAAATTATCTGCCGAAATTGTTGCCACCCCTATTACTAGCCTGTTCAACCTCTCTTTCGTGTCGTCTGAGATTCCCAAAGATTGGAAAGCAGCTGCGGTCATCCCCCTCTTCAAAGGGGGGGACACTCTTGACCCAAACTGCTACAGACCTATATCTATCCTACCATGCCTTTCTAAGGTCTTGAAAGCCAAGTCAACAAACAGATTACCGACCATTTCGAATCTAACCATACCTTCTCTGCTATGCAATCTGGTTTCAGAGCTGGTCATGGGTGCACCTCAGCCACGCTCAAGGTCCTAAACGATATCTTAACCGCCATCGATATGAAACATTACTGTGCAGCCGTATTCATTGATCTGGCCAAGGCTTTCGATTCTGTCAACCACCACATCCTCATCGGCAGACTCGACAGCCTTGGTTTCTCAAATGATTGCCTCGCCTGGTTCACCAACTACTTCTCTGATAGAGTTCAGTGTGTCAAATCGGAGGGTCTGCTGTCCGGACCTCTGGCAGTCTCTATGGGGGTGCCACAGGGTTCAATTCTTGGACCGACTCTCTTCTCTGTATACATCAATGAGGTCGCTCTTGCTGCTGGTGAGTCCCTGATCCACCTCTACGCAGACGACACCATTCTGTATACTTCCGGCCCTTCTTTGGACACTGTGTTAACAACCCTCCAGGCAAGCTTCAATGCCATACAACTCTCCTTCCGTGGCCTCCAATTGCTCTTAAATACAAGTAAAACTAAATCCATGCTCTTCAACCGATCGCTACCTGCACCTACCCGCCTGTCCAACATCACTACTCTGGACGGCTCTGACTTAGAATACGTGGACAACTACAAATACTTAGGTGTCTGGTTAGACTGTAAACTCTCCTTCCAGACCCATATCAAACATCTCCAATCCAAAGTTAAATCTAGAATTGGCTTCCTATTTCGCAACAAAGCATCCTTCACTCATGCTGCCAAACATACCCTTGTAAAACTGACCATCCTACCAATCCTCGACTTTGGCGATGTCATTTACAAAATAGCCTCCAATACCCTACTCAACAAATTGGATGCAGTCTATCACAGTGCAATCCGTTTTGTCACCAAAGCCCCATATACTACCCACCATTGCGACCTGTACACTCTCGTTGGCTGGCCCTCGCTTCATACTCGTCGCCAAACCCACTGGCTCCATGTCATCTACAAGACCCTGCTAGGTAAAGTCCCCCCTTATCTCAGCTCGCTGGTCACCATAGCATCTCCCACCTGTAGCACACACTCCAGCAGGTATATCTCTCTGGTCACCCCCAAAACCAATTCTTTCTTTGGCCGCCTCTCCTTCCAGTTCTCTGCTGCCAGTGACTGGAACGAACTGCAAAAATCTCTGAAACTGGAAACACTTATCTCCCTCACTAGCTTTAAGCACCAACTGTCAGAGCATCTTACAGATTACTGCACCTGTACATAGCCCACCTATAATTTAGCCCAAACAACTACCTCTTTCCCAACTGTATTTAATTTATTTATTTATTTTGCTCCTTTGCACCCCATTATTTTTATGTCTACTTTGCACATTCTTCCATTGCAAAACTACCATTCCAGTGTTTTACTTGCTATATTGTATTTACTTTGCCACCATGGCCTTTTTTGCCTTTACCTCCCTTCTCACTTCATTTGCTCACATTGTATATAGACTTGTTTATAATGTATTATTGACTGTATGTTTGTTTTACTCCATGTGTAACTCTCTGTGGTTGTATCTGTCGAACTGCTTTGCTTTATCTTGGCCAGGTCGCAATTGTAAATGAGAACTTGTTCTCAACTTGCCTACCTGGTTAAATAAAGGTGAAATAAATAAAATTATTTTAAAAAATGAGTCCCTGGAGCATATAGCTAGCTACACACAATAGGAGTCCCTGGAGCATATAGCTAGCTACACACAACAGGATTCCCTGGAGCATATAGCGAGCTACACACAATAGGAGTCCCTGGAGCATATAGCTAGCTACACACAATAGGAGTCCCTGGAGCATATAGCTAGCTACACACAATAGGAGTCCCTGGAGCATATAGCTAGCTACACACAACAGGAGTCCCTGGAGCATATAGCTAGCTACACA
>NC_060194.1:36394166-36441666 GCF_021184085.1 Oncorhynchus gorbuscha | reverse complement strand
TTGTTGGGGTAGGGGGTATTTGCCAGTGGAGCTTGTTGGGGTAGGGGGTATTTGCCAGTGGAGCTTGTTGGGGTAGGGGGTATTTGCCAGCGGAGCTTGTTGGGGTAGGGGGTATTTGCCAGCGGAGCTTGTTGGGGTAGGGGGTATATTTGCCAGTGGAGCTTGTTGGGGTAGGGGGTATTTGCCAGCGGAGCTTGTTGGGGTAGGGGGGTATTTGCCAGTGGAGCTTGTGGGGGTAGGGGGTATTTGCCAGCGGAGCTTGTTGGGGTAGGGGGTATTTGCCAGTGGAGCTTGTGGGGGTAGGGGGTATTTGCCAGTGGAGCTTGTTGGGGTAGGGGGTATTTGCCAGTGGAGCTTGTGGGGGTAGGGGGTATTTGCCAGCGGAGCTTGTTGGGGTAGGGGGTATTTGCCAGTGGAGCTTGTTGGGGTAGGGGGTATTTGCCAGCGGAGCTTGTTGGGGTAGGGGGTATTTGCCAGTGGAGCTTGTTGGGGTAGGGGGTATTTGCCAGCGGAGCTTGTTGGGGTAGGGGGTATTTGCCAGTGGAGCTTGTTGGGGTAGGGGGTATTTGCCAGCGGAGCTTGTTGGGGTAGGGGGTATTTGCCAGTGGAGCTTGTTGGGGTAGGGGGGTATTTGCCAGCGGAGCTTGTTGGGGTAGGGGGTATTTGCCAGTGGAGCTTGTTGGGGTAGGGGGTATTTGCCAGGGGAGCTTATTGGGGTAGGGGGGGGGTATTTGCCAGCGGAGCTTGTTGGGGTAGGGGGTATTTGCCAGTGGAGCTTGTTGGGGTAGGGGGTATTTGCCAGTGGAGCTTGTTGGGGTAGGGGGTATTTGCCAGTGGAGCTTGTTGGGGTAGGGGGTATTTGCCAGCGGAGCTTGTTGGGGTAGGGGGTATTTGCCAGTGGAGCTTGTTGGGGTAGGGGGTATTTGCCAGTGGAGCTTGTTGGGGTAGGGGGTATTTGCCAGTGGAGCTTGTTGGGGTAGGGGGTATTTGCCAGTGGAGCTTGTTGGGGTAGGGGGTATTTGCCAGTGGAGCTTGTTGGGGTAGGGGGTATTTGCCAGTGGAGCTTGTTGGGGTAGGGGGTATTTGCCAGTGGAGCTTGTTGGGGTAGGGGGTATTTGCCAGTGGAGCTTGTTGGGGTAGGGGGGTATTTGCCAGTGGAGCTTGTTGGGGTAGGGGGTATTTGCCAGTGGAGCTTGTTGGGGTAGGGGGTATTTGCCAGTGGAGCTTGTTGGGGTAGGGGGTATTTGCCAGTGGAGCTTGTTGGGGTAGGGGGGTATTTGCCAGTGGAGCTTGTTGGGGTAGGGGGTATTTGCCAGTGGAGCTTGTTGGGGTAGGGGGGTATTTGCCAGTGGAGCTTGTTGGGGTAGGGGGTATTTGCCAGTGGAGCTTGTTGGGGTAGGGGGTATTTGCCAGTGGAGCTTGTTGGGGTAGGGGGTATTTGCCAGTGGAGCTTGTTGGGGTAGGGGGTATTTGCCAGTGGAGCTTGTTGGGGTAGGGGGTATTTGCCAGTGGAGCTTGTTGGGGTAGGGGGTATTTGCCAGTGGAGCTTGTTGGGGTAGGGGGGTATTTGCCAGTGGAGCTTGTTGGGGTAGGGGGTATTTGCCAGTGGAGCTTGTTGGGGTAGGGGGTATTTGCCAGTGGAGCTTGTTGGGGTAGGGGGTATTTGCCAGTGGAGCTTGTTGGGGTAGGGGGTATTTGCCAGTGGAGCTTGTTGGGGTAGGGGGTATTTGCCAGTGGAGCTTGTTGGGGTAGGGGGTATTTGCCAGTGGAGCTTGTTGGGGTAGGGGGTATTTGCCAGTGGAGCTTGTTGGGGTAGGGGGTATTTGCCAGTGGAGCTTGTTGGGGTAGGGGGTATTTGCCAGTGGAGCTTGTTGGGGTAGGGGGTATTTGCCAGTGGAGCTTGTTGGGGTAGGGGGTATTTGCCAGTGGAGCTTGTTGGGGTAGGGGGTATTTGCCAGTGGAGCTTGTTGGGGTATGGGGGTATTTGCCAGCGGAGCTTGTTGGGGTAGGGGGTATTTGCCAGTGGAGCTTGTTGGGGTAGGGGGTATTTGCCAGTGGAGCTTGTTGGGGTAGGGGGGTATTTGCCAGTGGAGCTTGTTGGGGTAGGGGGGTATTTGCCAGCAGAGCTTGTTGGGGTAGGGGGTTATTTGCCAGCGGAGCTTGTTGGGGTAGGGGGTATTTGCCAGCGGAGCTTGTTGGGGTAGGGGGTATTTGCCAGTGGAGCTTGTTGGGGTAGGGGGTATTTGCCAGTGGAGCTTGTTGGGGTAGGGGGTATTTGCCAGTGGAGCTTGTTGGGGTAGGGGGTATTTGCCAGCGGAGCTTGTTGGGGTAGGGGGTATTTGCCAGTGGAGCTTGTTGGGGTAGGGGGTATTTGCCAGCGGAGCTTGTTGGGGTAGGGGGGTATTTGCCAGCGGAGCTTGTTGGGGTAGGGGGTATTTGCCAGCGGAGCTTGTTGGGGTAGGGGGTATTTGCCAGTGGAGCTTGTTGGGGTTGTTGGGGGGGGGTATTTGCCAGTGGAGCTTGTTGGGGTAGGGGTATTTGCCAGTGGAGCTTGTTGGGGTAGGGGGTATTTGCCAGTGGAGCTTGTTGGGGTAGGGGGTATTTGCCAGTGGAGCTTGTTGGGGTAGGGGGGTATTTGCCAGTGGAGCTTGTTGGGGTAGGGGGTATTTGCCAGTGGAGCTTGTTGGGGTAGGGGGTATTTGCCAGTGGAGCTTGTTGGGGTAGGGGGTATTTGCCAGTGGAGCTTGTTGGGGTAGGGGTATTTGCCAGTGGAGCTTGTTGGGGTAGGGGTATTTGCCAGTGGAGCTTGTTGGGGTAGGGGGTATTTGCCAGTGGAGCTTGTTGGGGTAGGGGGTATTTGCCAGTGGAGCTTGTTGGGGTAGGGGGTATTTGCCAGCGGAGCTTGTTGGGGTAGGGGGGTATTTGCCAGCGGAGCTTGTTGGGGTAGGGGGTATTTGCCAGCGGAGCTTGTTGGGGTAGGGGGTATTTGCCAGTGGAGCTTGTTGGGGTAGGGGGTATTTGCCAGTGGAGCTTGTTGGGGTAGGGGGTATTTGCCAGTGGAGCTTGTTGGGGTAGGGGGTATTTGCCAGCGGAGCTTGTTGGGGTAGGGGCCAGTGGAGCTTGTTGGGGTTTGCCAGTGGAGGGGGTATTTGCCAGTGGAGCTTGTTGGGGTAGGGGGTATTTGCCAGTGGAGCTTGTTGGGGTAGGGGGTATTGCCAGTGGAGCTTGTTGGGGTAGGGGGTATTTGCCAGTGGAGCTTGTTGGGGTAGGGGGTATTTGCCAGTGGAGCTTGTTGGGGTAGGGGGTATTTGCCAGTGGAGCTTGTTGGGGTAGGGGGTATTTGCCAGTGGAGCTTGTTGGGGTAGGGGGTATTTGCCAGTGGAGCTTGTTGGGGTAGGGGGTATTTGCCAGTGGAGCTTGTTGGGGTAGGGGGGTATTTGCCAGTGGAGCTTGTTGGGGTAGGGGGTATTTGCCAGTGGAGCTTGTTGGGGTAGGGGTATTTGCCAGTGGAGCTTGTTGGGGTAGGGGGTATTTGCCAGTGGAGCTTGTTGGGGTAGGGGGTATTTGCCAGTGGAGCTTGTTGGGGTAGGGGGTATTTGCCAGTGGAGCTTGTTGGGGTAGGGGGTATTTGCCAGTGGAGCTTGTTGGGGTAGGGGGTATTTGCCAGTGGAGCTTGTTGGGGTAGGGGTATTTGCCAGTGGAGCTTGTTGGGGTAGGGGGTATTTGCCAGTGGAGCTTGTTGGGGTAGGGGGTATTTGCCAGTGGAGCTTGTTGGGGTAGGGGGTATTTGCCAGTGGAGCTTGTTGGGGTAGGGGGTATTTGCCAGTGGAGCTTGTTGGGGTAGGGGGTATTTGCCAGTGGAGCTTGTTGGGGTAGGGGGGTATTTGCCAGTGGAGCTTGTTGGGGTAGGGGGTATTTGCCAGTGGAGCTTGTTGGGGTAGGGGGTATTTGCCAGCGGAGCTTGTTGGGGTAGGGGGTATTTGCCAGTGGAGCTTGTTGGGGTAGGGGGTATTTGCCAGTGGAGCTTGTTGGGGTAGGGGGTATTTGCCAGAGGAGCTTGTTGGGGTAGGGGGTATTTGCCAGCGGAGCTTGTTGGGGTAGGGGGTATTTGCCAGTGGAGCTTGTTGGGGTAGGGGTATTTGCCAGTGGAGCTTGTTGGGGTAGGGGGTATTTGCCAGTGGCTTGTTGGGGTAGGGGTATTTGCTGGAGCTTGTGGGGTAGGGGGTATTTGCCAGTGGAGCTTGTTGGGGTAGGGGGGTATTTGCCAGTGGAGCTTGTTGGGGTAGGGGGTATTTGCCAGTGGAGCTTGTTGGGGTAGGGGTATTTGCCAGTGGAGCTTGTTGGGGTAGGGGGGTATTTGCCAGTGGAGCTTGTTGGGGTAGGGGGTATTTGCCAGCGGAGCTTGTTGGGGTAGGGGGGTATTTGCCAGCGGAGCTTGTTGGGGTAGGGGGTATTTGCCAGCGGAGCTTGTTGGGGTAGGGGGTATTTGCCAGCGGGAGCTTGTTGGGGTAGGGGGTATTTGCCAGCGGAGCTTGTTGGGGTAGGGGGTATTTGCCAGTGGAGCTTGTTGGGGTAGGGGGGTATTTGCCAGTGGAGCTTGTTGGGGTAGGGGGTATTTGCCAGTGGAGCTTGTTGGGGTAGGGGGGTATTTGCCAGTGGAGCTTGTTGGGGTAGGGGGTATTTGCCAGTGGAGCTTGTTGGGGTATTTGCCAGGGAGCTTGTTGGGGTAGGGGGTATTTGCCAGTGGAGCTTGTTGGGGTAGGGGGGTATTTGCCAGGGAGCTTGTTGGGGTAGGGGGTATTTGCCAGTGGAGCTTGTTGGGGTAGGGGTATTTGCCAGTGGAGCTTGTTGGGGTAGGGGGTATTTGCCAGTGGAGCTTGTTGGGGTAGGGGGTATTTGCCAGCGGAGCTTGTTGGGGTAGGGGGGTATTTGCCAGTGGAGCTTGTTGGGGTAGGGGGTATTTGCCAGTGGAGCTTGTTGGGGTAGGGGGTATTTGCCAGTGGAGCTTGTTGGGGTAGGGGGTATTTGCCAGTGGAGCTTGTTGGGGTAGGGGTATTTGCCAGTGGAGCTTGTTGGGGTAGGGGTATTTGCCAGTGGAGCTTGTTGGGGTAGGGGGTATTTGCCAGTGGAGCTTGTTGGGGTAGGGGGTATTTGCCAGTGGAGCTTGTTGGGGTAGGGGTATTTGCCAGTGGAGCTTGTTGGGGTAGGGGGTATTTGCCAGTGGAGCTTGTTGGGGTAGGGGGTATTTGCCAGTGGAGCTTGTTGGGGTAGGGGGTATTTGCCAGTGGAGCTTGTTGGGGTAGGGGGGTATTTGCCAGTGGAGCTTGTTGGGGTAGGGGGTATTTGCCAGCGGAGCTTGTTGGGGTAGGGGGTATTTGCCAGTGGAGCTTGTTGGGGTAGGGGGTATTTGCCAGTGGAGCTTGTTGGGGTAGGGGGGTATTTGCCAGCGGAGCTTGTTGGGGTAGGGGGTATTTGCCAGTGGAGCTTGTTGGGGTAGGGGGTATTTGCCAGTGGAGCTTGTTGGGGTAGGGGTATTTGCCAGTGGAGCTTGTTGGGGTAGGGGGTATTTGCCAGTGGAGCTTGTTGGGGTAGGGGGTATTTGCCAGTGGAGCTTGTTGGGGTAGGGGGTATTTGCCAGTGGAGCTTGTTGGGGTAGGGGGTATTTGCCAGTGGAGCTTGTTGGGGTAGGGGGTATTTGCCAGTGGAGCTTGTTGGGGTAGGGGGTATTTGCCAGTGGAGCTTGTTGGGGTAGGGGGTATTTGCCAGTGGAGCTTGTTGGGGTAGGGGTATTTGCCAGTGGAGCTTGTTGGGGTAGGGGGTATTTGCCAGTGGAGCTTGTTGGGGTAGGGGGCCAGTGGAGCTTGTTGGGGTAGGGGGTATTTGCCAGTGGAGCTTGTTGGGGTAGGGGGTATTTGCCAGTGGAGCTTGTTGGGGTAGGGGGTATTTGCCAGTGGAGCTTGTTGGGGTAGGGGGGTATTTGCCAGTGGAGCTTGTTGGGGTAGGGGGTATTTGCCAGTGGAGCTTGTTGGGGTAGGGGGTATTTGCCAGTGGAGCTTGTTGGGGTAGGGGGTATTTGCCAGTGGAGCTTGTTGGGGTAGGGGGTATTTGCCAGTGGAGCTTGTTGGGGTAGGGGTATTTGCCAGTGGAGCTTGTTGGGGTAGGGGTGTTTTGCCAGTGGAGCTTGTTGGGGTAGGGGGTATTTGCCAGTGGAGCTTGTTGGGGTAGGGGGTATTTGCCAGTGGAGCTTGTTGGGGTAGGGGGTATTTGCCAGTGGAGCTTGTTGGGGTAGGGGGTATTTGCCAGTGGAGCTTGTTGGGGTAGGGGGGTATTTGCCAGTGGAGCTTGTTGGGGTAGGGGGTATTTGCCAGTGGAGCTTGTTGGGGTAGGGGGTATTTGCCAGTGGAGCTTGTTGGGGTAGGGGGTATTTGCCAGTGGAGCTTGTTGGGGTAGGGGGTATTTGCCAGTGGAGCTTGTTGGGGTAGGGGTATTTGCCAGTGGAGCTTGTTGGGGTAGGGGGTATTTGCCAGCGGAGCTTGTTGGGGTAGGGGGTATTTGCCAGTGGAGCTTGTTGGGGTAGGGGTATTTGCCAGCGGAGCTTGTTGGGGTAGGGGGTATTTGCCAGTGGAGCTTGTTGGGGTAGGGGGTATTTGCCAGCGGAGCTTGTTGGGGTAGGGGGGTATTTGCCAGTGGAGCTTGTTGGGGTAGGGGGTATTTATTTGCCAGTTGTTGGGGTAGGGGGTATTTGCCAGCTTGTTGGGGTAGGGGGTATTTGCCAGTGGAGCTTGTTGGGGTAGGGGGTATTTGCCAGTGGAGCTTGTTGGGGTAGGGGGTATTTGCCAGTGGAGCTTGTTGGGGTAGGGGGTATTTGCCAGTGGAGCTTGTTGGGGTAGGGGGTATTTGCCAGTGGAGCTTGTTGGGGTAGGGGGTATTTGCCAGTGGAGCTTGTTGGGGTAGGGGGTATTTGCCAGTGGAGCTTGTTGGGGTAGGGGGTATTTGCCAGTGGAGCTTGTTGGGGTAGGGGGTATTTGCCAGTGGAGCTTGTTGGGGTAGGGGGTATTTGCCAGTGGAGCTTGTTGGGGTAGGGGGTATTTGCCAGTGGAGCTTGTTGGGGTAGGGGAGCTTGTTGGGGTTGCCAGTGGAGCTTGTTGGGGTAGGGGGTATTTGCCAGTGGAGCTTGTTGGGGTAGGGGGTATTTGCCAGTGGAGCTTGTTGGGGTAGGGGGTATTTGCCAGTGGAGCTTGTTGGGGTAGGGGGGTATTTGCCAGTGGAGCTTGTTGGGGTAGGGGGTATTTGCCAGTGGAGCTTGTTGGGGTAGGGGGTATTTGCCAGTGGAGCTTGTTGGGGTAGGGGGTATTTGCCAGTGGAGCTTGTTGCGGTAGGGGGTATTTGCCAGTGGAGCTTGTTGGGGTAGGGGGCTATTTGCCAGTGGAGCTTGTTGGGGTAGGGGTATTTGCCAGTGGAGCTTGTTGGGGTAGGGGTGTATTTGCCAGTGGAGCTTGTTGGGGTAGGGGGTATTTGTCAGTGGAGCTTGTTGGGGTAGGGGGTATTTGCCAGTGGAGCTTGTTGGGGTATGGGGGTATTTGCCAGCGGAGCTTGTTGGGGTAGGGGGTATTTGCCAGCGGAGCTTGTTGGAGTAGGGGGTATTTGCCAGCGGAGCTTGTTGGGGTAGGGGGTATTTGCCAGTGGAGCTTGTTGGAGTAGGGGGTATTTGCCAGTGGAGCTTGTTGGGGTAGGGGGTATTTGCCAGTGGAGCTTGTTGGAGTAGGGGGTATTTGCCAGCGGAGCTTGTTGGGGTAGGGGGTATTTGCCAGTGGAGCTTGGTGGGGTAGGGGGTATTTGCCAGCGGAGCTTGTTGGGGTAGGGGGTTATTTGCCAGTGGAGCTTGTTGGAGTAGGGGGTATTTGCCAGTGGAGCTTGTTGGAGTAGGGGGTATTTGCCAGTGGAGCTTGTTGGGGTAGGGGGTATTTGCCAGTGGAGCTTGTTGGAGTAGGGGGTATTTGCCAGCGGAGCTTGTTGGGGTAGGGGGTATTTGCCAGTGGAGCTTGTTGGAGTAGGGGGTATTTGCCAGCGGAGCTTGTTGGGGTAGGGGGTATTTGCCAGTGGAGCTTGTTGGAGTAGGGGGTATTTGCCAGTGGAGCTTGTTGGGGTAGGGGGTATTTGCCAGTGGAGCTTGTTGGAGTAGGGGGTATTTGCCAGCGGAGCTTGTTGGGGTAGGGGGTATTTGCCAGTGGAGCTTGGTGGGGTAGGGGGTATTTGCCAGCGGAGCTTGTTGGGGTAGGGGGTTATTTGCCAGTGGAGCTTGTTGGGGTAGGGGGGTATTTGCCAGTGGAGCTTGTTGGGGTAGGGGGTTATTTGCCAGCGGAGCTTGTTGGGGTAGGGGTGTATTTGCCAGCGGAGCTTGTTGGGGTAGCGGGGTATTTTCCAGCGGAGCTTGTTGGGGTAGGGGGTTATTTGCCAGTGGAGCTTGTTGGGGTAGGGGGGTATTTGCCCGTGGAGCTTGTTGCTATGAACATTTCTAACGAATGTACCAGTCCTGTCTGGCGTAATTGGGAGCCTGCTATGTTTGCAAGTATTTTTGTCCCTCAGGAGTCTGCAGACAAAGATACATACACTGAGTATAAAAAACATTAAGAACACCTGCACTTTCCATGACAAAAAGACTGAACAGGTGAATCCAGGTGAAAGCTATGATCATTTATTGATGTCACATGTTACATCCACTTCAATCAGTGTAGATGAAGGGGAGGAGAAAGGTTAAATAGGAATTTTTAAGCCTTGAGACAATTGAGACATGAATTGTGTGTGTGCTATTCAGAGGATGAATGATTGAAGTGCCTTTGAACAGGGTATGGTACTAGGTGCCAGGCGCACTGGTTTGTGTGAAGAACTGCAACACTGCTGGGCTTTTCCCGCTCAACAGTTTCCTGTGTGTGTCAAGAATGGTCCACTACACACAGGACTTGCAGCCAACTGGACACAACTGTGGGGCGTATTGGAGTCAACATGGGCCAGCATCCATGTGGAACGCTTTTGACACTTTACACAGTCCATGCCCCAACAAATTGAGTCTGTTCTGAAGGCAAAAGGGTGGGGGGTGCAACTCAATAGGTGTTCTTAATATGGTGTAGAGAGAAAAAGAGGGACTGAGCAGAGAAGGCGAGATCGATCCAGGCGCTGTATTTAATGAGAGACATGCCCAAACTAGACTGTAGTTTACATAATGACAGTCGGCTGTCTTTGTGTTTATGTGTGTATGGTGTGTGTGACAGAGACAGAGGGAGGGAAGGAGGGAGGGAAGGAGGGAAGGAGGGAGGGAGGGAGGGAGGGAGGGAGGGAGGGAGGGAGGGAGGGAGGGAGGGAGGGAGGGAGATTCATTCTCAGGAGTATGGTATCTGCTCCTGGACAATAACTTATCTACAGAGGTTGAAGTTACAGTAATACTCTGGGAGCTATGGGAAGTTGTCTTGTTAGGGTGCGTGTGTGTGTTTATTGAGTCATCTCTGTCTCCACTGCAGCTGACATCTCTTTGCTTATCTCTTCTGCAGACACATGAAAGGCAAAAGAGGCAGAACCCCCCCACCCCTCTCTGTCTCTTTCCCTCGCTCTCCTTTCCCTGTGGAACAGTGCAGAGCTGGGCGCAAAACAAGAATAACTTATCTGTGCAACAAGCAAGCACTGCTTTATAAGATGAGGGGGATGGAAAAAGAGAGAGAGAGGGAGAGGGGGAGAGAAAGTAGAGAGAGAGAGGAAGGAGGTAAAGGAGAGAGAGAGAGAGGTGGGTAGAGCGAGAGAGGGAAGAGAGGAGGGTAGAGAGAGGATGGGAGAGAGGAGGGTAGAGAGAGAGGAAGATAGGAGAGGGGTAAAGAGAGAGGGGGAGGGAGGAGGGTAGAGAGAGAGATGGAGGGATAAGGGTATAAAGAGAGAGGGAGAAGAGAGAGAGAGAGAGGGTGGTATAGAGAGAAACAGGGGAGGGAGGAGGAAGGAAGGTAGAGAGAGGGAGAAGAGAGAGAGAGGGTGGTATAGAGAGAGACAGGGGGAGGGAGGAGGAAGGAAGGTAGAGAGAGGGAGAAGAGAGAGAGAGAGGGTGGTATAGAGAGAGACAGGGGGAGGGAGGAGGAAGGAAGGTAGAGAGAGGGAGAAGAGAGAGAGGGTGGTATAGAGAGAGACAGGGGAGGGAGGAGGAAGGAAGGTAGAGAGAGGGAGAAGAGAGAGAGAGAGGGTGGTATAGAGAGAGACAGGGGGAGGGAGGAGGAAGGAAGGTAGAGAGAGGGAGAAGAGAGAGAGAGGGTGGTATAGAGAGAGACAGGGGAGGGAGGAGGAAGGAAGGTAGAGAGAGGGAGAAGAGAGAGAGAGAGAGGGTGATATAGAGAGAGACAGGGGGAGGGAGGAGGAAGGAAGGTAGAGAGAGGGAGAAGAGAGAGAGAGGGTGGTATAGAGAGAGACAGGGGAGGGAGGAGGAAGGAAGGTAGAGAGAGGGAGAAGAGAGAGAGAGAGGGTGGTATAGAGAGAGACAGGGGGAGGGAGGAGGAAGGAAGGTAGAGAGAGGGAGAAGAGAGAGAGAGGGTGGTATAGAGAGAGACAGGGGAGGGAGGAGGAAGGAAGGTAGAGAGAGGGAGAAGAGAGAGAGAGGGTGGTATAGAGAGAGACAGGGGAGGGAGGAGGAAGGAAGGTAGAGAGAGACAGAGAAGGAGGTAGGAGTGTAGCGAAGGAGAGAGTTCCAAATTGAGCAGCAGGAGCTTTGAAAAACTTTGCTTCTCCAAATATTGACATTTCCATGGTTTCTAGAGTGGGATACATTGGGGAAAACAAAAGAAAACTGCAAGACTGAATGGGAGACAAAACAAGCAAAAAATGTATAAGATAGGGCTTGTGAAAAATTATCTATTTTTATAAAAATGTGCAGTTAGCTTTACCAGTTGCTAAGCAGTTGCTAGGTACTCTCCTAAAACAAGCTAGCAAGCCATAAATCAAAATTAGCTTGTTAACAACACAGTAGAAAGACAAAGGAAGGACAGAAGACAAAGGACATCAAAGTAAAACAGACACCAGAGACAATAATATAAGAAACAAGCTGTTTTGGAAAAGGTAGGCTTATATTGCAACATTGTAGCCAACATCACCAGCATTTCTATGGAAATTGTTTACCCACCAGACATCCAGATGGAGAAAGCTGGGTTTGATGATGGGACAGAACCATGAATGCCTGTTTGCAGATCTTACCAGTTGCAAAACAAGAGCAAATGTAATATTTAATACCAAAGGAGGGCAGATATGGAAAGGGGTTATTTGCAACCATTTCCCTTTCTCAAAAAAGAGAGACATCAGCCAAGGATGTCAAATCAGCATTTTTGAAGAAGCTGACCAGAGCAACACGTATCAAATAGTCAACTTCTACAATAATGGAACTGTATTGATACAAGGCAATGATTCAAGCCTCCAGACTTTAGAAAATATGTTTGTTACCTTAAAAGTAGAGGCAGAACTAATCTCAGAAACTGAGGAAAAAGTAAAGGAGGGAGATGATGGAGAAAAGCAGTCCCCAACACCTCAACAGTCTCTGTGACCCAGCAAGAAGCCCTCAGTGTCCCTCTACCTACCTCACCTGCAGCAGACAGAGCCAAGGACATGCCTACAACACCAAGAACACTTGCTTTTGCAACGTTTCCACAATCCCCTCTCTCAATCCCCTCTCTCTAGTCGAAGCAGACGTCATACGACAGAACAAGCTTCAGAACAAGCTTCAAGAGGAGGACATTGTCCAGAAACTAAGAGCACTGCTCCAGTCTGCTCCAGCCCAGGTCAACCTCCCAGCCTGCTCCAGCCCAGATCAACCTCCCAGTCTGCTCCAGCCCAGGTCAACCTCCCAGCCTGCTCCAGCCCAGGTCAACCTCCCAGTCTGCTCCAGCCCAGGTCAACCTCCCAGCCTGCTCCAGCCCAGGTCAACCTCCCAGCCTCCCAGTCTGCTTCGGCCCAGGTCAACCTCCCAGCCTGCTCCAGCCCAGGTCAACCTCCCAGCCTCCCAGTCTGCTCCAGCCCAGGTCAACCTCCCAGTCTGCTCCAGCCCAGGTCAACCTCCCAGTCTGCTCCAGCCCAGGTCAACCTCCCAGTCTGCTCCAGCCCAGGTCAACCTCCCAGCCTGCTCCAGCCCAGGTCAACCTCCCAGCCTGCTCCAGCCCAGGTCAACCTCCCAGTCTGCTCCAGCCCAGGTCAACCTCCCAGCCTGCTCCAGCCCAGGTCAACCTCCCAGTCTGCTCCAGCCCAGGTCAACCTCCCAGCCTGCTCCAGCCCAGGTCAACCTCCCAGTCTACTCCAGCCCAGGTCAACCTCCCAGTCTGCTCCAGCCCAGGTCAATCTCCCAGCCTGCTCCAGCCCAGGTCAACCTCCCAGTCTGCTCCAGCCCAGGTCAACCTCCCAGCCTGCTCCAGCCCAGGTCAACCTCCCAGCCTGCTCCAGCCCAGGTCAACCTCCCAGCCTGCTCCAGCCCAGGTCAACCTCCCAGCCTCCCAGTCTGCTCCAGCCCAGGTCAACCTCCCAGCCTGCTCCAGCCCAGGTCAACCTCCCAGCCTCCCAGTCTGCTCCACCCAGACATTCACCCACAACTGCAATCCTTATCGATTCAAATGGGAAGTTCTTGATCCAGGAAAGATGATTCCCTAGACACCAGATGTATAAGTTCTGGTGTCCTACAACTGACCGTGCAATGCAGCCACTCAGTCAGACCAGGATTGACACCCCTGACATCATCATCCACACTGGCACAAATAACCTTCGTGCCGAAGGTGAAAATGTATCTGGGGCAGTGAGAACACTGTGGGCACAGGCTATGTTCCCAACAACCAACATAGTTGTGTCCAACCTCCTACCAAGAAAAGACTTCCCAGGGCAGTTGATCAACAAAATAAATCAACAGATGCCTGCGGACTGTGCCTCACTGTTCAACGGACTGTGCCTCACTGTTCACTGCTCCCTCCCCCCCCATTTCTGAAACAGTACCTCCATCATCCCCAGGAGACTAAAGCCAGACACGGCTTATTACATACACAGCATTACTAGACCTGGCCCTTCACAACACAGCACTCCTAGACCCGGCACATCACAACACAGCACTCCTAGACCCGGCACATCAAAACACAGCACTACTAGACCCGAACCATCACAACACAACACTACTAGACCCGGCCCATCACAACACAACACTACTAGACCTGGCCCATCACAACACCACACTACTAGACCCGGACCATCGCAACACAACACTACTAGACCTGGCCCATCACAACACAACAATACTAGACCCGGACCATCACAACACAACACTACTAGACCCGGACCATCACAACACAACACTACTAGACCCGGCCCATCACAACACAACACTACTAGACCCGGCACATCACAACACAACACTACTAGACCTGGCCCATCACAACACAACACTACTAGACCCGGACCATCACAACACAACACTACTAGACCCTGCCCATCACAACACAACACTACTAGACCCGGCCCATCACAACACAACACTACTAGACCCGGCCCATCACAACACAACACTACTAGACCCGGCACATCACAACACAACACTACTAGACCCGGCCCATCACAACACAACACTACTAGACCCGCCCGGACCATCACAACACAACACTACTAGACCCGGCCCATCACAACACAACACTACTAGACCTGGCCCATCACAACACAACACTACTAGACCCGGACCATCACAACACAACACTACTAGACCCGGCACATCACAACACTACCAGACCCGGCCCATCACAACACAACACTACTAGACCCGGACCATCACAACACAACACTACTAGACCCGGACCATCACAACACAACACTACTAGACCCGGCCCATCACAACACAACACTACTAGACCCGGCCCATCACAACACAGCACTACTAGACCCGGACCATCACAACACAACACTACTAGACCCGGCCCATCACAACACAACACTACTAGACCCGGCACATCACAACACTACCAGACCCGGCCCATCACAACACAGCACTACTAGACCCGGACCATCACAACACAACACTACTAGACCCGGACCATCACAACACAACACTACTAGACCCGGCCCATCACAACACAGCACTACTAGACCCGGCCCATCACAACACAGCACTACTAGACCCGGACCATCACAACACAACACTACTAGACCCGGCCCAACACAACACTACTAGACCCGGCCCATCACAACACAACACTACTAGACCTGGCCCATCACAACACAACACTACTAGACCCAGCCAATCACAACACAACACTACTAGACCCGGACCATCACAACACAACACTACTAGACCCGGACCATCACAACACAACACTACTAGACCCGGCACATCACAACACTACCAGACCCGGCCCATCACAACACAGCACTACTAGACCCGGCCCATCACAACACAACACTACTAGACCCGGACCATCACAACACAACACTACTAGACCCGGCACATCACAATACAACACTACTAGACCCGGCCCATCACAACACAACACTACTAGACCCGGCCCATCACAACACAACTAGACCCTGCCCATCACAACACAACACTACTAGACCCGGCCCATCACAACACAACACTACTAGACCCGGCACATCACAACACAACACTACTAGACCTGGCCCATCACAACACAACACTACTAGACCCGGACCATCACAACACAACACTACTAGACCCAGCCCATCACAACACAACACTACTAGACCCAGCCCATCACAACACAACACTACTAGACCCGGCCCATCACAACACAACTAGACCCGGCACATCACAACACAGCACTACTAGACCCGGCCCATCACAACACAACACTACTAGACCCGGACCATCACAACACAACACTACTAGACCCGGCCCATCACAACACAACACTACTAGACCCGGCCCATCACAACACAACACTACTAGACCTGGCCCATCGCAACACAACACTACTAGACCCAGCCAATCACAACAAAACACTACTAGACTCTGCCCATCACAACACTACTAGACCCGGCCCATCACAACACAACACTACTAGACCTGGCCCATCACAACACAACACTACTAGACCCGGCCCATCACAACACAACACTACTAGACCTGGCCCATCACAACACAACACTACTAGACCCTGCCTATCACAACACAACACTACTAGACCCAGCCCATCACAACACAACACTACTAGACCCAGCCCATCACAACACAACACTACTAGACCCTGCCTATCACAACACAACACTACTAGACCCAGCCCATCACAACACAACACTCTAGACCCAACACAACACAACACTACTAGACCCAGCCCATCACAACACAACACTACTAGACCCAGCCCATCACAACACAACACTACTAGACCCAGCCCATCACAACACAACACTACTAGACCCAGCCCATCACAACACAACACTACTAGACCCCCATCACAACACAACACTACTAGACCCTGCCTATCACAACACAACACTACTAGACCCTGCCTATCACAACACAACACTACTAGACCCTGCCTATCACACAACACAACAACACTAGACCCAGCCCATCACAACACAACACTACTAGACCCTGCCTATCACAACACAACACTACTAGACCCTGCCTATCACAACACAACACTACTAGACCCTGCCTATCACAACACAGCACTACTAGACCCGGCCCATCACAACACAACACTACTAGACCCGGCCCATCACAACACAACACTACTAGACCCGGCCCATCACAACACAACACTACTAGACCTGGCCCATCACAACACAACACTACTAGACCCTGCCTATCACAACACAACACTACTAGACCCAGCCCATCACAACACAACGCTACTAGACCCAGCCCATCACAACACAACACTACTAGACCCTGCCTATCACAACACAACACTACTAGACCCAGCCCATCACAACACAACACTACTAGACCCAGCCCATCACAACACAACAGTACTAGACCCAGCCCATCACAACACAACACTACTAGACCCAGCCCATCACAACACAACACTACTAGACCCTGCCTATCACAACACAACACTACTAGACCCAGCCCATCACAACACAACACTACTAGACCCTGCCTATCACAACACAACACTACTAGACCCTGCCTATCACAACACAACACTACTAGACCCAGCCCATCACAACACAACACTACTAGACCCAGCCCATCACAACACAACACTACTAGACCCTGCCTATCACAACACAACACTACTAGACCCTGCCCATCACAACACAACACTACTAGACCCAGCCCATTACAACACAACACTACTAGACCCTGCCTATCACAACACAACACTACTAGACCCTGCCTATCACAACACAACACTACTAGACCCTGCCTATCACAACACAACACTACTAGACCCTGCCTATCACAACACAACACTACTAGACCCTGCCCATCACAACACAACGCTACTAGACCCTGCCCATCACAACACAACACTACTAGACCCTGCCTATCACAACACAACACTACTAGACCCTGCCTATCACAACACAACACTACTAGACCCTGCCCATCACAACACAACACTACTAGACCCAGCCCATCACAACACAACACTACTAGACCCTGCCTATCACAACACAACACTACTAGACCCAGCCCATCACAACACAACACTACTAGACCCTGCCTATCACAACACAACACTACTAGACCCAGCCCATCACAACACAACACTACTAGACCCTGCCCATCACAACACAACACTACTAGACCCAGCCCATCACAACACAACACTACTAGACCCTGCCTATCACAACACAACACTACTAGACCCAGCCCATCACAACACAACACTACTAGACCCTGCCTATCACAACACAACACTACTAGACCCTGCCCATCACAACACAACACTACTAGACCCTGCCCATCACAACACAACACTACTAGACCCTGCCCATCACAACACAACACTACTAGACCCTGCCCATCACAACACAACACTACTAGACCCTGCCCATCACAACACAACACTACTAGACCCTGCCCATCACAACACAACACTACTAGACCCTGCCCATCACAACACAACACTACTAGACCCTGCCCATCACAACACAACACTACTAGACCCTGCCCATCACAACACAACACTACTAGACCCTGCCCATCACAACACAACACTACTAGACCCTGCCCATCACAACACAACACTACTAGACCCGGCCTATCACAACACAACACTACTAGACCCAGCCCATCACAACACAACACTACTAGACCCTGCCTATCACAACACAACACTACTAGACCCTGCCTATCACAACACAACACTACTAGACCCTGCCCATCACAACACAACACTACTAGACCCGGCCTATCACAACACAACACTACTAGACCCTGCCTATCACAACACAACACTACTAGACCCTGCCTATCACAACACAACACTACTAGACCCTGCCCATCACAACACAACACTACTAGACCCAGCCCATCACAACACAACACTACTAGACCCTGCCTATCACAACACAACACTACTAGACCCTGCCTATCACAACACAACACTACTAGACCCTGCCCATCACAACACAACACTACTAGACCCAGCCCATCACAACACAACACTACTAGACCCAGCCCATCACAACACAACACTACTAGACCCAGCCCATCACAACACAACACTACTAGACCCTGCCTATCACAACACAACACTACTAGACCCAGCCTATCACAACACAACACTACTAGACCCTGCCTATCACAACACAACACTACTAGACCCAGCCCATCACAACACAACACTACTAGACCCAGCCCATCACAACACAACACTACTAGACCCTGCCTATCACAACACAACACTACTAGACCCTGCCCATCACAACACAACACTACTAGACCCAGCCCATCACAACACAACACTACTAGACCCTGCCTATCACAACACAACACTACTAGACCCTGCCTATCACAACACAACACTACTAGACCCTGCCTATCACAACACAACACTACTAGACCCTGCCTATCACAACACAACACTACTAGACCCTGCCCATCACAACACAACACTACTAGACCCTGCCCATCACAACACAACACTACTAGACCCTGCCTATCACAACACAACACTACTAGACCCTGCCTATCACAACACAACACTACTAGACCCTGCCCATCACAACACAACACTACTAGACCCAGCCCATCACAACACAACACTACTAGACCCTGCCTATCACAACACAACACTACTAGACCCAGCCCATCACAACACAACACTACTAGACCCTGCCTATCACAACACAACACTACTAGACCCAGCCCATCACAACACAACACTACTAGACCCTGCCTATCACAACACAACACTACTAGACCCAGCCCATCACAACACAACACTACTAGACCCTGCCTATCACAACACAACATTACTAGACCCAGCCCATCACAACACAACACTACTAGACCCTGCCTATCACAACACAACACTACTAGACCCTGCCCATCACAACACAACACTACTAGACCCTGCCCATCACAACACAACACTACTAGACCCTGCCCATCACAACACAACACTACTAGACCCTGCCCATCACAACACAACACTACTAGACCCTGCCCATCACAACACAACACTACTAGACCCTGCCCATCACAACACAACACTACTAGACCCTGCCCATCACAACACAACACTACTAGACCCTGCCCATCACAACACAACACTACTAGACCCTGCCTATCACAACACAACACTACTAGACCCTGCCCATCACAACACAACACTACTAGACCCTGCCCATCACAACACAACACTCTAGACCCGGCCTATCACAACACAACACTACTAGACCCAGCCCATCACAACACAACACTACTAGACCCTGCCTATCACAACACAACACTACTAGACCCTGCCCTATCACAACACAACACTACTAGACCCTGCCCATCACAACACAACACTACTAGACCCTGCCTATCACAACACAACACTACTAGACCCTGCCTATCACAACACAACACTACTAGACCCTGCCCATCACAACACAACACTACTAGACCCAGCCCATCACAACACAACACTACTAGACCCTGCCCATCACAACACAACACTACTAGACCCAGCCCATCACAACACAACACTACTAGACCCTGCCTATCACAACACAACACTACTAGACCCAGCCCATCACAACACAACACTACTAGACCCTGCCCATCACAACACAACACTACTAGACCCAGCCCATCACAACACAACACTACTAGACCCAGCCCATCACAACACAACACTACTAGACCCAGCCTATCACAACACAACACTACTAGACCCTGCCCATCACAACACAACACTACTAGACCCTGCCTATCACAACACAACACTACTAGACCCAACCCATCACAACACAACACTACTAGACCCTGCCCATCACAACACAACACTACTAGACCCTGCCCATCACAACACAACACTACTAGACCCTGCCCATCACAACACAACACTACTAGACCCTGCCCATCACAACACAACACTACTAGACCCTGCCCATCACAACACAACACTACTAGACCCTGCCCATCACAACACAACACTACTAGACCCTGCCTATCACAACACAACACTACTAGACCCTGCCCATCACAACACAACACTACTAGACCCTGCCCATCACAACACAACACTACTAGACCCGGCCTATCACAACACAACACTACTAGACCCAGCCCATCACAACACAACACTACTAGACCCTGCCCATCACAACACAACTAGACCCTGCCCATCACAACACAACACTACTAGACCCTGCCCATCACAACACAACACTACTAGACCCTGCCCATCACAACACAACACTACTAGACCCTGCCCATCACAACACAACACTACTAGACCCTGCCCATCACAACACAACACTACTAGACCCTGCCCATCACAACACAACACTACTAGACCCTGCCTATCACAACACAACACTACTAGACCCTGCCCATCACAACACAACACTACTAGACCCTGCCCATCACAACACAACACTACTAGACCCGGCCTATCACAACACAACACTACTAGACCCAGCCCATCACAACACAACACTACTAGACCCTGCCTATCACAACACAACACTACTAGACCCTGCCTATCACAACACAACACTACTAGACCCTGCCCATCACAACACAACACTACTAGACCCGGCCTATCACAACACAACACTACTAGACCCTGCCTATCACAACACAACACTACTAGACCCGGCCCATCACAACACAACACTACTAGACCCTGCCTATCACAACACAACACTACTAGACCCTGCCTATCACAACACAACACTACTAGACCCAGCCCATCACAACACAACACTACTAGACCCTGCCTATCACAACACAACACTACTAGACCCAGCCCATCACAACACAACACTACTAGACCCTGCCCATCACAACACAACACTACTAGACCCAGCCCATCACAACACAACACTACTAGACCCAGCCCATCACAACACAACACTACTAGACCCAGCCCATCACAACACAACACTACTAGACCCTGCCTATCACAACACAACACTACTAGACCCAGCCCATCACAACACAACACTACTAGACCCAGCCCATCACAACACAACACTACTAGACCCAGCCCATCACAACACAACACTACTAGACCCTGCCTATCACAACACAACACTACTAGACCCAGCCCATCACAACACAACACTACTAGACCCAGCCCATCACAACACAACACTACTAGACCCTGCCCATCACAACACAACACTACTAGACCCTGCCCATCACAACACAACACTACTAGACCCAGCCTATCACAACACAACACTACTAGACCCTGCCCATCACAACACAACACTACTAGACCCTGCCCATCACAACACAACACTACTAGACCCTGCCCATCACAACACAACACTACTAGACCCTGCCTATCACAACACAACACTACTAGACCCTGCCCATCACAACACAACACTACTAGACCCTGCCCATCACAACACAACACTACTAGACCCGGCCTATCACAACACAACACTACTAGACCCAGCCCATCACAACACAACACTACTAGACCCTGCCTATCACAACACAACACTACTAGACCCTGCCCATCACAACACAACACTACTAGACCCTGCCCATCACAACACAACACTACTAGACCCGGCCTATCACAACACAACACTACTAGACCCAGCCCATCACAACACAACACTACTAGACCCTGCCTATCACAACACAACACTACTAGACCCTGCCTATCACAACACAACACTACTAGACCCTGCCCATCACAACACAACACTACTAGACCCGCCTATCACAACACAACACTACTAGACCCTGCCTATCACAACACAACACTACTAGACCCGCCCATCACAACACAACACTACTAGACCCTGCCTATCACAACACAACACTACTAGACCCTGCCTATCACAACACAACACTACTAGACCCAGCCCATCACAACACAACACTACTAGACCCTGCCTATCACAACACAACACTACTAGACCCAGCCCATCACAACACAACACTACTAGACCCTGCCTATCACAACACAACACTACTAGACCCAGCCCATCACAACACAACACTACTAGACCCAGCCCATCACAACACAACACTACTAGACCCTGCCCATCACAACACAACACTACTAGACCCTGCCCATCACAACACAACACTACTAGACCCAGCCTATCACAACACAACACTACTAGACCCTGCCCATCACAACACAACACTACTAGACCCTGCCCATCACAACACTACTAGACCCTGCCCATCACAACACAACACTACTAGACCCTGCCTATCACAACACAACACTACTAGACCCTGCCCATCACAACACAACACTACTAGACCCTGCCCATCACAACACAACACTACTAGACCCGGCCTATCACAACACAACACTACTAGACCCAGCCCATCACAACACAACACTACTAGACCCTGCCTATCACAACACAACACTACTAGACCCAGCCCATCACAACACAACACTACTAGACCCTGCCCATCACAACACAACACTACTAGACCCAGCCCATCACAACACAACACTACTAGACCCAGCCCATCACAACACAACACTACTAGACCCTGCCCATCACAACACAACACTACTAGACCCTGCCCATCACAACACAACACTACTAGACCCAGCCCATCACAACACAACACTACTAGACCCTGCCCATCACAACACAACACTACTAGACCCTGCCCATCACAACACAACACTACTAGACCCAGCCTATCACAACACAACACTACTAGACCCAGCCCATCACAACACAACACTACTAGACCCTGCCTATCACAACACAACACTACTAGACCCGGCCTATCACAACACAACACTACTAGACCCAGCCCATCACAACACAACACTACTAGACCCAGCCCATCACAACACAACACTACTAGACCCTGCCTATCACAACACAACACTACTAGACCCTGCCCATCACAACACAACACTACTAGACCCAGCCTATCACAACACAACACTACTAGACCCTGCCTATCACAACACAACACTACTAGACCCAGCCCATCACAACACAACACTACTAGACCCTGCCTATCACAACACAACACTACTAGACCCTGCCCATCACAACACAACACTACTAGACCCTGCCTATCACAACACAACACTACTAGACCCTGCCTATCACAACACAACACTACTAGACCCTGCCTATCACAACACAACACTACTAGACCCTGCCTATCACAACACAACACTACTAGACCCTGCCTATCACAACACAACACTACTAGACCCTGCCCATCACAACACAACACTACTAGACCCTGCCTATCACAACACAACACTACTAGACCCAGCCCATCACAACACAACACTACTAGACCCTGCCTATCACAACACAACACTACTAGACCCGGCCTATCACAACACAACACTACTAGACCCAGCCCATCACAACACAACACTACTAGACCCAGCCCATCACAACACAACACTACTAGACCCTGCCCATCACAACACTACTAGACCCAGCCTATCACAACACAACACTACTAGACCCTGCCTATCACAACACAACACTACTAGACCCAGCCTATCACAACACAACACTACTAGACCCAGCCTATCACAACACAACACTACTAGACCCTGCCTATCACAACACAACACTACTAGACCCTGCCCATCACAACACAACACTACTAGACCCTGCCTATCACAACACAACACTACTAGACCCTGCCTATCACAACACAACACTACTAGACCCAGCCTATCACAACACAACACTACTAGACCCTGCCTATCACAACACAACACTACTAGACCCAGCCTATCACAACACAACACTACTAGACCCAGCCTATCACAACACAACACTACTAGACCCTGCCTATCACAACACAACACTACTAGACCCTGCCCATCACAACACAACACTACTAGACCCTGCCTATCACAACACAACACTACTAGACCCTGCCTATCACAACACAACACTACTAGACCCTGCCTATCACAACACAACACTACTAGACCCTGCCCATCACAACACAACACTACTAGACCCTGCCTATCACAACACAACACTACTAGACCCTGCCTATCACAACACAACACTACTAGACCCTGCCCATCACAACACAACACTACTAGACCCTGCCTATCACAACACAACACTACTAGACCCTGCCTATCACAACACAACACTACTAGACCCTGCCTATCACAACACAACACTACTAGACCCAGCCCATCACAACACAACACTACTAGACCCTGCCTATCACAACACAACACTACTAGACCCTGCCTATCACAACACAACACTACTAGACCCTGCCCATCACAACACAACACTACTAGACCCTGCCTATCACAACACAACACTACTAGACCCGGCCTATCACAACACAACACTACTAGACCCTGCCTATCACAACACAACACTACTAGACCCAGCCCATCACAACACAACACTACTAGACCCTGCCTATCACAACACAACACTACTAGACCCGCCCATCACAACACAACACTACTAGACCCAGCCTATCACAACACAGCACTACTAGACCCAGCCCATCACAACACAACACTACTAGACCCTGCCCATCACAACACAACACTACTAGACCCTGCCCATCACAACACAACACTACTAGACCCTGCCCATCACAACACAACACTACTAGACCCTGCCCATCACAACACAACACTACTAGACCCTGCCCATCACAACACAACACTACTAGACCCTGCCCATCACAACACAACACTACTAGACCCTGCCCATCACAACACAACACTACTAGACCCTGCCCATCACAACACAACACTACTAGACCCTGCCTATCACAACACAACACTACTAGACCCTGCCCATCACAACACAACACTACTAGACCCGGCCTATCACAACACAACACTACTAGACCCTGCCTATCACAACACAACACTACTAGACCCTGCCTATCACAACACAACACTACTAGACCCTGCCTATCACAACACAACACTACTAGACCCAGCCCATCACAACACAACACTACTAGACCCTGCCTATCACAACACAACACTACTAGACCCTGCCTATCACAACACAACACTACTAGACCCTGCCCATCACAACACAACACTACTAGACCCTGCCTATCACAACACAACACTACTAGACCCTGCCTATCACAACACAACACTACTAGACCCTGCCTATCACAACACAACACTACTAGACCCAGCCCATCACAACACAACACTACTAGACCCAGCCTATCACAACACAACACTACTAGACCCAGCCTATCACAACACAACACTACTAGACCCAGCCCATCACAACACAACACTACTAGACCCTGCCTATCACAACACAACACTACTAGACCCTGCCCATCACAACACAACACTACTAGACCCAGCCTATCACAACACAGCACTACTAGACCCAGCCCATCACAACACAACACTACTAGACCCTGCCCATCACAACACAACACTACTAGACCCAGCCTATCACAACACAGCACTACTAGACCCAGCCCATCACAACACAACACTACTAGACCCTGCCCATCACAACACAACACTACTAGACCCTGCCTATCACAACACAACACTACTAGACCCTGCCTATCACAACACAACACTACTAGACCCTGCCTATCACAACACAACACTACTAGACCCAGCCCATCACAACACAACACTACTAGACCCAGCCTATCACAACACAACACTACTAGACCCAGCCTATCACAACACAACACTACTAGACCCAGCCCATCACAACACAACACTACTAGACCCTGCCTATCACAACACAACACTACTAGACCCTGCCCATCACAACACAACACTACTAGACCCAGCCTATCACAACACAGCACTACTAGACCCAGCCCATCACAACACAACACTACTAGACCCTGCCCATCACAACACAACACTACTAGACCCAGCCTATCACAACACAACACTACTAGACCCAGCCCATCACAACACAACACTACTAGACCCTGCCCATCACAACACAACACTACTAGACCCTGCCTATCACAACACAACACTACTAGACCCTGCCTATCACAACACAACACTACTAGACCCAGCCCATCACAACACAACACTACTAGACCCTGCCTATCACAACACAACACTACTAGACCCAGCCTATCACAACACAACACTACTAGACCCTGCCTATCACAACACAACACTACTAGACCCTGCCCATCACAACACAACACTACTAGACCCTGCCTATCACAACACAACACTACTAGACCCGCCTATCACAACACAACACTACTAGACCCGGCCTATCACAACACAACACTACTAGACCCTGCCTATCACAACACAACACTACTAGACCCGCCTATCACAACACAACACTACTAGACCCAGCCTATCACAACACAACACTACTAGACCCTGCCTATCACAACACAACACTACTAGACCCGGCCTATCACAACACAACACTACTAGACCCGGCCTATCACAACACAACACTACTAGACCCGGCCTATCACAACACAACACTACTAGACCCTGCCCATCACAACACAACACTACTAGACCCTGCCCATCACAACACAACACTACTAGACCCTGCCTATCACAACACAACACTACTAGACCCAGCCCATCACAACACAACACTACTAGACCCAGCCTATCACAACACAGCACTACTAGACCCAGCCTATCACAACACAACACTACTAGACCCAGCCCATCACAACACAACACTACTAGACCCTGCCTATCACAACACAACACTACTAGACCCGGCCCATCACAACACAACACTACTAGACCCAGCCTATCACAACACAGCACTACTAGACCCAGCCCATCACAACACAGCACTACTAGACCCAGCCCATCACAACACAACACTACTAGACCCTGCCCATCACAACACAACACTACTAGACCCTGCCTATCACAACACAACACTACTAGACCCTGCCTATCACAACACAACACTACTAGACCCTGCCCATCACAACACAACACTACTAGACCCGGCCTATCACAACACAACACTACTAGACCCTGCCTATCACAACACAACACTACTAGACCCTGCCTATCACAACACAACACTACTAGACCCTGCCTATCACAACACAACACTACTAGACCCAGCCCATCACAACACAACACTACTAGACCCTGCCTATCACAACACAACACTACTAGACCCTGCCTATCACAACACAACACTACTAGACCCTGCCCATCACAACACAACACTACTAGACCCTGCCTATCACAACACAACACTACTAGACCCTGCCTATCACAACACAACACTACTAGACCCTGCCTATCACAACACAACACTACTAGACCCAGCCCATCACAACACAACACTACTAGACCCAGCCTATCACAACACAGCACTACTAGACCCAGCCTATCACAACACAACACTACTAGACCCAGCCCATCACAACACAACACTACTAGACCCTGCCTATCACAACACAACACTACTAGACCCAGCCCATCACAACACAACACTACTAGACCCAGCCTATCACAACACAACACTACTAGACCCAGCCCATCACAACACAACACTACTAGACCCTGCCCATCACAACACAACACTACTAGACCCAGCCTATCACAACACAACACTACTAGACCCTGCCCATCACAACACAACACTACTAGACCCAGCCTATCACAACACAACACTACTAGACCCAGCCTATCACAACACAACACTACTAGACCCAGCCTATCACAACACAACACTACTAGACCCAGCCCATCACAACACAACACTACTAGACCCTGCCTATCACAACACAACACTACTAGACCCGGCCCATCACAACACAACACTACTAGACCCAGCCTATCACAACACAACACTACTAGACCCAGCCCATCACAACACAACACTACTAGACCCTGCCCATCACAACACAACACTACTAGACCCTGCCTATCACAACACAACACTACTAGACCCAGCCCATCACAACACAACACTACTAGACCCATCACAACACAACACTACTAGACCCTGCCTATCACAACACAACACTACTAGACCCTGCCTATCACAACACAACACTACTAGACCCAGCCCATCACAACACAACACTACTAGACCCTGCCTATCACAACACAACACTACTAGACCCTGCCTATCACAACACAACACTACTAGACCCAGCCTATCACAACACAACACTACTAGACCCTGCCTATCACAACACAACACTACTAGACCCTGCCTATCACAACACAACACTACTAGACCCGGCCTATCACAACACAACACTACTAGACCCAGCCTATCACAACACAACACTACTAGACCCTGCCCATCACAACACAACACTACTAGACCCTGCCTATCACAACACAACACTACTAGACCCAGCCTATCACAACACAACACTACTAGACCCTGCCTATCACAACACAACACTACTAGACCCAGCCTATCACAACACAACACTACTAGACCCTGCCTATCACAACACAACACTACTAGACCCAGCCTATCACAACACAACACTACTAGACCCAGCCCATCACAACACAACACTACTAGACCCTGCCCATCACAACACAACACTACTAGACCCTGCCTATCACAACACAACACTACTAGACCCAGCCTATCACAACACAACACTACTAGACCCAGCCTATCACAACACAACACTACTAGACCCAGCCTATCACAACACAACACTACTAGACCCAGCCCATCACAACACAACACTACTAGACCCTGCCTATCACAACACAACACTACTAGACCCAGCCCATCACAACACAACACTACTAGACCCAGCCTATCACAACACAACACTACTAGACCCTGCCCATCACAACACAACACTACTAGACCCTGCCCATCACAACACAACACTACTAGACCCAGCCTATCACAACACAACACTACTAGACCCAGCCCATCACAACACAACACTACTAGACCCTGCCCATCACAACACAACACTACTAGACCCTGCCTATCACAACACAACACTACTAGACCCTGCCTATCACAACACAACACTACTAGACCCAGCCCATCACAACACAACACTACTAGACCCTGCCTATCACAACACAACACTACTAGACCCTGCCTATCACAACACAACACTACTAGACCCTGCCTATCACAACACAACACTACTAGACCCTGCCTATCACAACACAACACTACTAGACCCAGCCTATCACAACACAACACTACTAGACCCTGCCTATCACAACACAACACTACTAGACCCTGCCTATCACAACACAACACTACTAGACCCTGCCTATCACAACACAACACTACTAGACCCTGCCTATCACAACACAACACTACTAGACCCTGCCTATCACAACACAACACTACTAGACCCTGCCTATCACAACACAACACTACTAGACCCTGCCCATCACAACACAACACTACTAGACCCTGCCTATCACAACACAACACTACTAGACCCAGCCTATCACAACACAACACTACTAGACCCAGCCCATCACAACACAACACTACTAGACCCTGCCTATCACAACACAACACTACTAGACCCGGCCTATCACAACACAACACTACTAGACCCAGCCTATCACAACACAACACTACTAGACCCAGCCCATCACAACACAACACTACTAGACCCACAACACTACTAGACCCATATCACAACACAACACTACTAGACCCAGCCTATCACAACACAACACTACTAGACCCTGCCTATCACAACACAACACTACTAGACCCAGCCTATCACAACACAACACTACTAGACCCAGCCTATCACAACACAACACTACTAGACCCTGCCTATCACAACACAACACTACTAGACCCTGCCCATCACAACACAACACTACTAGACCCTGCCTATCACAACACAACACTACTAGACCCTAGCCTATCACAACACAACACTACTAGACCCTGCCTATCACAACACAACACTACTAGACCCAGCCCATCACAACACAACACTACTAGACCCTGCCTATCACAACACAACACTACTAGACCCTGCCTATCACAACACAACTACTAGACCCTGCCCATCACAACACAACACTACTAGACCCTGCCCATCACAACACAACACTACTAGACCCTGCCTATCACAACACAACACTACTAGACCCTGCCTATCACAACACAACACTACTAGACCCTGCCCATCACAACACAACACTACTAGACCCTGCCTATCACAACACAACACTACTAGACCCTGCCTATCACAACACAACACTACTAGACCCAGCCCATCACAACACAACACTACTAGACCCTGCCTATCACAACACAACACTACTAGACCCTGCCTATCACAACACAACACTACTAGACCCTGCCCATCACAACACAACACTACTAGACCCTGCCTATCACAACACAACACTACTAGACCCGCCTATCACAACACAACACTACTAGACCCTGCCTATCACAACACAACACTACTAGACCAGCCCATCACAACACAACACTACTAGACCCAGCCTATCACAACACAGCACTACTAGACCCAGCCTATCACAACACAACACTACTAGACCCAGCCCATCACAACACAACACTACTAGACCCTGCCTATCACAACACAACACTACTAGACCCGGCCCATCACAACACAACACTACTAGACCCAGCCTATCACAACACAGCACTACTAGACCCAGCCCATCACAACACAACACTACTAGACCCTGCCCATCACAACACAACACTACTAGACCCAGCCTATCACAACACAGCACTACTAGACCCTGCCTATCACAACACAACACTACTAGACCCGGCCTATCACAACACAACACTACTAGACCCTGCCTATCACAACACAACACTACTAGACCCAGCCCATCACAACACAACACTACTAGACCCAGCCTATCACAACACAGCACTACTAGACCCAGCCTATCACAACACAACACTACTAGACCCAGCCCATCACAACACAACACTACTAGACCCTGCCTATCACAACACAACACTACTAGACCCGGCCCATCACAACACAACACTACTAGACCCAGCCTATCACAACACAGCACTACTAGACCCAGCCCATCACAACACAACACTACTAGACCCTGCCCATCACAACACAACACTACTAGACCCAGCCTATCACAACACAGCACTACTAGACCCTGCCTATCACAACACAACACTACTAGACCCAGCCCATCACAACACAACACTACTAGACCCAGCCTATCACAACACAACACTACTAGACCCAGCCTATCACAACACAACACTACTAGACCCAGCCCATCACAACACAACACTACTAGACCCTGCCTATCACAACACAACACTACTAGACCCTGCCTATCACAACACAACACTACTAGACCCAGCCTATCACAACACAGCACTACTAGACCCAGCCCATCACAACACAACACTACTAGACCCTGCCCATCACAACACAACACTACTAGACCCAGCCTATCACAACACAGCACTACTAGACCCAGCCCATCACAACACAACACTACTAGACCCTGCCTATCACAACACAACACTACTAGACCCTGCCTATCACAACACAACACTACTAGACCCAGCCCATCACAACACAACACTACTAGACCCTGCCTATCACAACACAACACTACTAGACCCAGCCTATCACAACACAACACTACTAGACCCGGCCTATCACAACACAGCACTACTAGACCCTGCCCATCACAACACAACACTACTAGACCCTGCCTATCACAACACAACACTACTAGACCCAGCCTATCACAACACAACACTACTAGACCCGGCCTATCACAACACAACACTACTAGACCCTGCCTATCACAACACAACACTACTAGACCCGGCCTATCACAACACAACACTACTAGACCCAGCCTATCACAACACAACACTACTAGACCCTGCCTATCACAACACAACACTACTAGACCCGGCCTATCACAACACAACACTACTAGACCCGGCCTATCACAACACAACACTACTAGACCCGGCCTATCACAACACAACACTACTAGACCCTGCCCATCACAACACAACACTACTAGACCCTGCCCATCACAACACAACACTACTAGACCCTGCCCTATCACAACACAACACTACTAGACCCAGCCTATCACAACACAACACTACTAGACCCAGCCTATCACAACACAACACTACTAGACCCACCTATCACACTACTAGACCCAGCCTATCACAACACAACACTACTAGACCCAGCCCATCACAACACAACACTACTAGACCCTGCCTATCACAACACAACACTACTAGACCCAGCCCATCACAACACAACACTACTAGACCCAGCCTATCACAACACAACACTACTAGACCCAGCCCATCACAACACAACACTACTAGACCCAGCCCATCACAACACAACACTACTAGACCCAGCCTATCACAACACAGCACTACTAGACCCAGCCTATCACAACACAACACTACTAGACCCTGCCCATCACAACACAACACTACTAGACCCTGCCTATCACAACACAACACTACTAGACCCTGCCTATCACAACACAACACTACTAGACCCTGCCCATCACAACACAACACTACTAGACCCTGCCTATCACAACACAACACTACTAGACCCTGCCTATCACAACACAACACTACTAGACCCTGCCTATCACAACACAACACTACTAGACCCTGCCTATCACAACACAACACTACTAGACCCTGCCTATCACAACACAACACTACTAGACCCTGCCCATCACAACACAACACTACTAGACCCTGCCTATCACAACACAACACTACTAGACCCACAACACAACACTACTAGACCTATCACAACACAACACTACTAGACCCTGCCTATCACAACACAACACTACTAGACCCAGCCCATCACAACACAACACTACTAGACCCAGCCTATCACAACACAGCACTACTAGACCCAGCCTATCACAACACAACACTACTAGACCCAGCCCATCACAACACAACACTACTAGACCCTGCCTATCACAACACAACACTACTAGACCCGGCCCATCACAACACAACACTACTAGACCCACTACTAGCCTATCACAACACAGCACTACTAGACCCAGCCCATCACAACACAACACTACTAGACCCTGCCCATCACAACACAACACTACTAGACCCAGCCTATCACAACACAGCACTACTAGACCCTGCCTATCACAACACAACACTACTAGACCCAGCCCATCACAACACAACACTACTAGACCCAGCCTATCACAACACAGCACTACTAGACCCAGCCTATCACAACACAACACTACTAGACCCAGCCCATCACAACACAACACTACTAGACCCTGCCTATCACAACACAACACTACTAGACCCGCCCATCACAACACAACACTACTAGACCCAGCCTATCACAACACAGCACTACTAGACCCAGCCCATCACAACACAACACTACTAGACCCTGCCCATCACAACACACACTACTAGACCCAGCCTATCACAACACAGCACTACTAGACCCAGCCCATCACAACACAACACTACTAGACCCTGCCCATCACAACACAACACCACTAGACCCTGCCTATCACAACACAACACTACTAGACCCTGCCTATCACAACACAACACTACTAGACCCAGCCCATCACAACACAACACTACTAGACCCTGCCTATCACAACACAACACTACTAGACCCAGCCTATCACAACACAACACTACTAGACCCTGCCCTATCACAACACAACACTACTAGACCCTGCCCATCACAACACAACACTACTAGACCCTGCCTATCACAACACAACACTACTAGACCCAGCCTATCACAACACAACACTACTAGACCCGGCCTATCACAACACAACACTACTAGACCCGGCCTATCACAACACAACACTACTAGACCCTGCCTATCACAACACAACACTACTAGACCCGGCCTATCACAACACAACACTACTAGACCCAGCCTATCACAACACAACACTACTAGACCCTGCCTATCACAACACAACACTACTAGACCCGGCCTATCACAACACAACACTACTAGACCCGCCTATCACAACACAACACTACTAGACCCGCCTATCACAACACAACACTACTAGACCCTGCCCATCACAACACAACACTACTAGACCCTGCCCATCACAACACAACACTACTAGACCCGGCCTATCACAACACAACACTACTAGACCCTGCCCATCACAACACAACACTACTAGACCCGGCCTATCACAACACAACACTACTAGACCCTGCCTATCACAACACAACACTACTAGACCCTGCCTATCACAACACAACACTACTAGACCCGGCCTATCACAACACAACACTACTAGACCCAGCCTATCACAACACAACACTACTAGACCCTGCCTATCACAACACAACACTACTAGACCCGGCCTATCACAACACAACACTACTAGACCCGGCCTATCACAACACAACACTACTAGACCCTGCCCATCACAACACAACACTACTAGACCCAGCCTATCACAACACAACACTACTAGACCCGGCCTATCACAACACAACACTACTAGACCCTGCCTATCACAACACAACACTACTAGACCCAGCCTATCACAACACAACACTACTAGACCCGCCTATCACAACACAACACTACTAGACCCTGCCCATCACAACACAACACTACTAGACCCAGCCTATCACAACACAACACTACTAGACCCAGCCTATCACAACACAACACTACTAGACCCGCCTATCACAACACAACACTACTAGACCCTGCCCATCACAACACAACACTACTAGACCCAGCCTATCACAACACAACACTACTAGACCCACTACTAGCCTATCACAACACAACACTACTAGACCCAGCCTATCACAACACAACACTACTAGACCCAGCCAATCACAACACAGCACTACTAGACCCGGCCTATCACAACACAACACTACTAGACCCGGCCTATCACAACACAACACTACTAGACCCAGCCTATCACAACACAACACTACTAGACCCAGCCTATCACAACACAACACTACTAGACCTGCCCTACAACACTACTAGACCCGGCCTATCACAACACAACACTACTAGACCCGCCCATCACAACACAACACTACTAGACCCTGCCCATCACAACACAACACTACTAGACCCTGCCTATCACAACACAACACTACTAGACCCTGCCTATCACAACACAACACTACTAGACCCTGCCCATCACAACACAACACTACTAGACCCTGCCTATCACAACACAACACTACTAGACCCTGCCTATCACAACACAACACTACTAGACCCAGCCTATCACAACACAACACTACTAGACCCTGCCTATCACAACACAACACTACTAGACCCTGCCTATCACAACACAACACTACTAGACCCTGCCCATCACAACACAACACTACTAGACCCAGCCTATCACAACACAACACTACTAGACCCTGCCTATCACAACACAACACTACTAGACCCAGCCCATCACAACACAACACTACTAGACCCAGCCTATCACAACACAGCACTACTAGACCCAGCCTATCACAACACAACACTACTAGACCCAGCCCATCACAACACAACACTACTAGACCCTGCCTATCACAACACAACACTACTAGACCCGGCCCATCACAACACAACACTACTAGACCCAGCCTATCACAACACAGCACTACTAGACCCAGCCCATCACAACACAACACTACTAGACCCTGCCCATCACAACACAACACTACTAGACCCAGCCTATCACAACACAGCACTACTAGACCCAGCCCATCACAACACAACACTACTAGACCCTGCCCATCACAACACAACACTACTAGACCCTGCCTATCACAACACAACACTACTAGACCCTGCCTATCACAACACAACACTACTAGACCCAGCCCATCACAACACAACACTACTAGACCCTGCCTATCACAACACAACACTACTAGACCCAGCCTATCACAACACAACACTACTAGACCCGGCCTATCACAACACAGCACTACTAGACCCTGCCCATCACAACACAACACTACTAGACCCTGCCTATCACAACACAACACTACTAGACCCAGCCTATCACAACACAACACTACTAGACCCGGCCTATCACAACACAACACTACTAGACCCGGCCTATCACAACACAACACTACTAGACCCAGCCTATCACAACACAACACTACTAGACCCGGCCTATCACAACACAACACTACTAGACCCTGCCTATCACAACACAACACTACTAGACCCTGCCCATCACAACACAACACTACTAGACCCAGCCTATCACAACACAACACTACTAGACCCAGCCTATCACAACACAACACTACTAGACCCGGCCTATCACAACACAACACTACTAGACCCTGCCCATCACAACACAACACTACTAGACCCGGCCTATCACAACACAACACTACTAGACCCTGCCCATCACAACACAACACTACTAGACCCTGCTTATCACAACACAACACTACTAGACCCTGCCTATCACAACACAACACTACTAGACCCTGCCCATCACAACACAACACTACTAGACCCTGCCTATCACAACACAACACTACTAGACCCTGCCTATCACAACACAACACTACTAGACCCAGCCTATCACAACACAACACTACTAGACCCTGCCTATCACAACACAACACTACTAGACCCTGCCCATCACAACACAACACTACTAGACCCGGCCTATCACAACACAACACTACTAGACCCAGCCAATCACAACACAACACTACGTTTAGATCTTCTGTATCTTGTGCATGTTACAAACAAACATAGATTTTATTTGATATAGTGTGTGTTTACCAGAGACGGTAATTTGAAGAAAAACATGACCTGCACCAAAATCAGATTAGGATATAGGCCAAGGACTACATAATTTGTATTATTACTACTACTTTTTGCTACTACTTTCACCACTTTTAGTCTTGAAATATTTGGTTGTTTATTACACTACCGTATTCACTCTGTTACCACATCGCCTCACATGGCCTCAAGCGTTAAGGAGATGGGTGGGGAAAAGGCTTAAGAGGGTGTGAACGAGGCTGAATGGGTGTAGACAAAGAAGAGCTGTCCAGTATGTGTACCAAAACGATCACGGGCCATTTTCTAAAAGCGGCGTTACAAGTTTATCAACTTTCAAAGCAGAAATATTTTCTATTGTTCCTCAATTTTGTAGCTCTGAGTCTTCGCTTTAATCCAATGTAAAAAAACACAATTTCAGATTCCGCTACATAGGACAGAATTGAGCCCAATCGAGGTGGTCGGTCACATATATAGATATATGTTTATATTCAGCCTCTGACATTGCTCGTCCTGATATTTCTTAATTCATTTCATAATTTTTGTGTGTTATTTTGTATTGTTAGGTAATACTGCACAGTTGGAGTTAGAAACACAAGCATTTCGCTGCACCTGCGATAACATCTGCAAAACATATGTACGTGACCAATAACATTTGATTTGATAAAATAAATACTGTAGTAAAAGAAAACTGTAGTATATATTATAGTAATTAATGTAGTTTTTTTGCAGATTGTAGTATATTGTACTAATTACAAGGTAGGTAGGACTGTAGGTAGGTAGGACTGTGTTCTGAATGTATAATCTGTAGGTAGGTAGGACTGTGTTCTGAATGTATAATCTGTAGGTAGGTAGGACTGTGTTCTGAACGTATAATCTGTAGGTAGGTAGGACTGTGTTCTGAATGTATAATCTGTAGGTAGGTAGGACTGTGTTCTGAATGTATAATCTGTAGGTAGGTAGGACTGTGTTCTGAATGTATAATCTGTAGGTAGGTAGGACTGTGTTCTGAATGTATAATCTGTAGGTAGGTAGGACTGTGTTCTGAATGTATAATCTGTAGGTAGGTAGGACTGTGTTCTGAATGTATAATCTGTAGGTAGGTAGGACTGTGTTCTGTAGGTAGGTAGGACTGTGTTCTGAATGTATAATCTGTAGGTAGGTAGGACTGTGTTCTGAATGTATAATCTGTAGGTAGGTAGGACTGTGTTCTGAATGTATAATCTGTAGGTAGGTAGGACTGTGTTCTGAACGCATATAATCTGTAGGTAGGTAGGACTATAATCTGTAGGTAGGTAGGACTGTGTTCTGAATGTATAATCTGTAGGTAGGTAGGACTGTGTTCTGAATGTATAATCTGTAGGTAGGTAGGACTGTGTTCTGAATGTATAATCTGTAGGTAGGTAGGACTGTGTTCTGAATAATCTGTATAATCTGTAGGTAGGTAGGACTGTGTTCTGAATGTATAATCTGTAGGTAGGTAGGACTGTGTTCTGAATGTATAATCTGTAGGTAGGTAGGACTGTGTTCTGAAATCTGTAGGTAGGACTGTGTTCTGTAATCTGGGTAGGTAGGACTGTGTTCTGAACGTATAATCTGTAGGTAGGTAGGACTGTGTTCTGAATGTATAATCTTGTAGGTAGGTAGGACTGTGTTCTGAATGTATAATCTGTAGGTAGGTAGGACTGTGTTCTGAATGTATAATTTGTAGGTAGGTAGGACTGTGTTCTGAACGTATAATCTGTAGGTAGGTAGGACTGTGTTCTGAATGTATAATTGTAGGTAGGTAGGACTGTGTTCTGATAATCTGTAGGTAGGTAGGACTGTGTTCTGATGTATAATTTGTAGGTAGGTAGGACTGTGTTCTGAACGTATAATCTGTAGGTAGGTAGGACTGTGTTCTGAACGTATAATCTGTAGGTAGGTAGGACTGGGTTCTGAATGTATAATCTGTAGGTAGGTAGGACTGTGTTCTGAACGTATAATCTGTATGGAACACAATATATGATCATGTAGGTTTCTCACTTGGCTGGTACAAACTGGGATATGGGGGACGGAATGGGCAGAGTATATGCAAATTAAATACTGTAGTGTTTACTATAGCTAAAAAAGTGTAGTGTTGTGGCCTCCCGAGTGGTGCATCGGTCTAAGGCACTGTATCGCAGTGCTAGCTGTGTCACTACAGATCCTGGTTCGATCCCAGGCTGTGTCGTAGCCGGCCGCCATGGGAGACCCATGAGGCGGCACACAATTGGCCCAGCGTCGTCTGGGTTAGGGGAGGGTTTGGCCGGCCGGGATGTCCTTGTCCTATCGCGCTCTAGCAACTCCTGTGGCGGGCCGGGCGCCTGCATGTTGACACGGTCGCCAGGTGTACAGTGTTTCCTCCGACACATTGGTTCAGATGGCTTCTGGGTTAAGCGAGCATTGTGTTAAGAAGCAGTGTGGGGTCCTATTTCGGAGGATGCACGGCTCTCGACCTTTCCTTTCCCGAGTCTGTATGGGAGTTGCAGCGATGGTCTAGACTGTAACTACCAATTGTATATCATGAAATTGGGATGAAAAAAAGTGTTGTGCTTTTGCAGTCTGTAGTGTTTTTGCGGACAATAAATAAATACAATGCATCACTGTATTTACGACAGTGCTTTTTTTTCTGAGAAAAATATAGTGTTTACTATAGTATTCTACAGTATACTACAACATTCTATAGTAAGTACTACACTTGATCGAAGGATACTACAGTGTGTAGTATAGTATTCTACAGTATACTAGAGTTTACTACAGAATTCTATAGTAAGTACTGTAGTATTCTATAGTAAACTGTAGTCTTTTTTCACATGGGGAAGGAAAAGAGAGGGAGGTAGAGAGAGTACCCTACAGCATTAAAACACACTCTCCTTGAGACAACACATGAAACACAGACACATGCTCATAGACGCAGACAAACACGGATGGACACACACACACACACACACACACACACACACACACACACACACACACACACACACACACACACACACACACACACACACACACACACACACACACACACACACACACACACACACACACACACACACACACACAAATTCAAGTTGTAGACAATGGTAAGGTATATAGGAAACCAGGGTGGGGAAAACAGGAAAATCAACCACAGACAGTTGTGAATGACTGACTGGCCCTGAATGAGATTGCTTGGTTCAAAGACCTGCTCCTGATCTAGTTGGGTGGTAGAGTCCAGATTTTTTGGAGTTGATCATGTGCTTTTAGTGTGTGTGTGTGTGTGTGTGTCCCCGCCCAAAATTGAATAGGAGAGATGTCAGTCCATCATCACTAACCCAAGGGATAGTTAACTCAAATCCAACATTTGTCGGGCAATTTCACATGTCAAACGTGGTGTAATGTCAAACTGAGTCCATATTGCACACCATCTGTTGTGTGAATCCCAAGTTATACATTAGGGGTAATTCTGCAAGCCTCAATCCCAATTTAATGAGGAGGATTGGCCTACAGAAGTCTCCTAATGCATATGGCTGGAAGGATCTACACAACAGATGGCTGTAGAAAATAGACGCCATTTTTTGAAGAATATGACTCTTGGACCATATGCATCACTATACCCCTTTCAGGGAGATGATGGATGGATGTGTGTGTTTTTGTGTGTGTGTGTGCGCGTGTGTGTTTGCGTATATGGAGACACTCTGAGCCTAGCAAGGAGAGGGACCAGCTAGACAGAAAGGAACTGTAGAGGGACTCACTCAGTATCTTAAAGGAAATTTAATGCAGTGGTCCCAAAAGTTGTTTGACTTGTGACCATCCAAATAAACAAAAATCATGTTTCTAGTCACAGTCCAGTCCTTAACTGTGACCTACAATCAAAAAGGAACTTGCGGTGGGACACCAATTAGTCCTGAACCACCATTTGGGGAACACTGCTTTAATGTTGGAGTGACTGTAGTCTTATGGACATATCCTAAGGGTTTGGGCATGGCTAGGGTAAGAGTAATACTTACCAAAAGCTGTTGAAGATTATAGAGAGGAACAAAAAGAAAACAAAGCAGTAGTTTTGTTTAGATACAGTACGCATGGAGCACGTTCTCCATGTGGCACCGCACTGCCATCATGTTGTTGTGTGGTCCCATCAGGGACCCATCAGGGATATTCAAGGTCATTCTAATGTGTTTCTTATATCAAGAGTATTGGATTAGGGTTTATTTGTCATTTTGAATTGTTCACGTACTGTATGTTCTGTGTATATGTTCATACTGTATATACTGTGGGGCAAAAAATTATTTAGTCAGCCACCAATTGTGTAAGTTCTCCCACTTAAAAAGATGAGAGAGGCCTGTAATTTTCATCAAGAAAATCACATTATAGGATTTTGTAATGAATTTATTTGCAAAATATGGTGGAAAATAAGTATTTGGTCAATAACAAAAGTTTATCTCAATAATTTGTTCTTGCCTTTGTTGGCAATGACAGAGGTCAAATGTTTTCTGTAAGTCTTCACAAGGTTTTCGCACACTGTTGCTGGTATTCTGGCCCATTGCTCCATGCAGATCACCTCTAGAGCAGTGATGTTTTGGGGCTGTTGCTTGGCATCACGGACTTTCAACTCCCTCCAAAGATTTTCTATGGGGTTGAGATCTGGAGACTGGCTAGGCCACTCCAGGACCTTGAAATGCTTCTTACGAAGCCATTCCTTCGTTGCCCGGGCGGTGTGTTTGGGATCATTGTCGTCTTCAATGCCCTTGCTGATGGAAGGAGGTTTTCACTCAAAATCTCACGATACATGGCCCCATTCATTCTTTCCTTTACACAGATCAGTCGTTCTTGTCCCTTTGCAGAAAAACAGCCCCAAAGCATGAGGTTTCCACCCCCATGCTTCACAGTAGGTATGGTGTTCTTTGGATGCAACTCAGCATTCTTTGTCCTCCAAACACGACAAGTTGAGTTTTTACCAAAAAGTTATATTTTGGTTTCATCTGACCATATAACATTCTCCCAATCTTCTTCTGGATCATCCAAATGCTCTCTAGCAAACTTCAGATGGGCCTGGACATGTACTGGCTTAAGCAGGGGGACACGTCTGGCACTGCAGGATTTGAGTCCCTGGAGGCATAGTGTGTTACTGATGGTAGGCTTTGTTACTTTGGTCCCAGCTCTCTGCAGGTCATTCACTAGGTCCCCCCGTGTGGTTCTGGGATTTTTCTCACCGTTCTTGTGATCATTTTGAACCCACGGGGTGAGATCTTGCGTGGCACCCCAGATCGAGGGAGATTATCAGTGGTCTTGTATTTCTTCCATTTCCTAATAATTGGTCCCACAGTTGATTTCTTCAAACCAAGCTGCTTACCTATTGCAGATTCAGTCTTCCCAGCCTGGTGCAGGTCTACAATTTTGTTTCTGGTGTCCTTTGACAGCTCTTTGGTCTTGGCCATAGTGCAGTTTGGAGTGTGACTGTTTGAGGTTGTGGACAGGTGTATTTTATACTGATAAGTTCAAACAGGTGCCATTAATACAGGTAACGATTGGAGGACAGAGGAGCCTCTTAAAGAAGAAGTTACAGGTCTGTGAGAGCCAGACAGAAATCTTGCTTGTTTGTAGGTGACCAAATACTTATTTACCACCATAATTTCCAAATAAATTTATTAAAAAATCCTACAATGTGATTTTCTGGATTTCTTTTCTCATTTTGTCTGTCATAGTTGAAGTGTATCTATGATGAAAATTACAGGCCTCTCTCATCTTTTTATGTGGGAGAACTTGCACAATTGGTGGCTGACTAAATACTTTTTTGCCCCACTGTACATCTGATATAAGAATTATTCAAACCACATAATCCACTTGTAGATGAAAATACAAGACAAAGGAGGTGTGTAGGGGTAGACTGCTTGTAGTAAGAGCAGAAATTAACAACTGGGGTTTTGTCCTTATAAATGTGTATGCCCCTAACACAGGGAGGGAGAGGGGTTGTCTGTTTGGGTGTCTTAGACAGGAACTCTCACGGGTAGCGCCTGAGGAGACGCCGGTGGTCGGCGGGGACTGGAACTGTACGATGGATTTAACGAAAGTTAAAGGGACATCATTAAGCAGTTTGACCTTGTGGATGTTTGGAGAACTAGACATCCCAACACATGTCAGTATACATGGGTGAAGATCTTTGGGGCTAGAGTGAGTACAGCCTGACTCTATCAGTTTTACATGTCTAGGAATCAGAACAATAAACTGTTGGGTGCTACCATTCTCCCGGTGGGTTTTTCAGATCACCACATAACCATGGCTCGGCTGTCTATTTCACCAGGACCTCGGCAGGCATCCTGTTGGAAGTTTAATGTAACGTTCTTAGAAGTTGTCACTTTTTGCTCAGGTTTCCAGACTTTTTGGGAAAGGTGGGGGCAGCGAAGAGAGGAATATGAGTCTCTGAGTCAATGGTGGGATGTGGGAAAAGCCAAAATTCTGCTTTTCTGTCAACAGTATACAGCTCTCTCATCCTCAGAGGCTAGAATAGTATTGTGGGGAACTCGAGCGTAGAATCAGTGTGAGTTGACGGTAGAGCTGGTGGGGCAAGGCAATGTAGGCCTCCAGGCTAATTTACTTTTTCCAGGTTAAAGCAAAGGGAGCACTTGTAAGAGCTAGGTTCTCCATGCTCAAGGAGATGGATGCACCCATCTCCTTCTTCTTTGGTTTGGAAAGACAGAGTGGTGAAGCATTGCATTGTCTACGGCTGTCTGATGGGTGGGTGACCTCTGTGGTGGGGGAGATGCAGGAGTGGACTGGGGAGTTTTATACTGAGTTGTATAGGGCAGAACTGTGTGATCCTATGTGTGCTCAGGTTTTGTTTGCAGGACTCCCTAAGCTCTATCTGGCACAGAGGGATGAAATGGACATTCCCCTGTTGTCCCTTGAACTGACAGAGGCCATAACCCAGATGTTCCCCAGCCATGCACCGGGGGTCGATGGACTCCCAGTGGAGTTTTATTTTAAAAATTCTAATTCGACTGGACTTCTTTTGCTTGTTGCGTGAGTGCGTCGGGGTAGGATAGTTGCCGATATGCTGCCGTCAGGCAGTTCTGACTCTCCTGACCAAAAAAGAGGACTACATGATCTTAAGAACTGGAGCCCTGTGGCATTGCTCTGTGCAGACTACAAGATATTTGCCAAGGTCCTTGCTAACAGATGGAAGTCTCATCTGGACTCTATAGTACACAAGAACCAGACATGTTGTGTACTGGGACGCTCAATCACGGAACACATGTTCTTAGTCAGGGGCGAGTTGGACTTGTCGAGAGGTTCTAATGTGAACTTTGGACATGTCTCTTTCGACCAAGAGAAGGCATTTGATAGCGTGGACCATGAGTATCTGTTAAATGTGATGTCGGTGTTTGGGGAAATGTTTTTGGCCTATGTGAAGATGTTGTATAGTGGGGCGTCATGTATGGTCAAGGCAGGGTGGGGTTCTCAGTAGGCTAGTCTGGGTGAGGTGGGGCATTAGACAAGGATGCCCTCAATCGGGGCAGTTATATACACGAGCCATTGAGCCTGTTTTTGGCCTCATACACAGGAGACTGCAGGGAGTGTCAGCGTATGCAGATTACATTTCTGTGATGGTCAGGGATGGGCGAGATATGCAGGCACTAGAGACTAGTTTGAAGTTGTACGAGGGAGCTTGGTCAGCTAAGGTGAACTAGGCCACACACCTCCCCCCTGCAAGCTGGTTGAATTCTTCTGGTCGGGCCATCACTGGCTGAGGTTGTCCGTACACAAATGTATTTTATTTATTTAACCTTTACTTAACTAGGCAAGTCAGTTAAGAACAAACTCTTATTTACAATGGTGGCCTACCTACCAAAAGGCAAAAGGCCTCCTGCGGGGATGGGGGCCTGGGATTAAAATAAAAAATAAATACAACATAAATACAAGACAAAACACACATCACAACAATTGTGACAACACTACATGAAGAGAGACCTAAGACTACAACATAGCAAGGCAGCAACACATGACAACACAGCAACACAACATAACAACATGGTAGAAACACAACATGGTAGCAGCACAAAACATTATACAAACATTATTGGGCACAGACAACAACACAAAGGGCAAGAAGGTAGAGGCAATAATACATCATGCAAAGCAGACAACTGTCAGTAAGAGTGTCCATGATTGAGTCTTTGAATGAAGATATTTAGATAAAACTGTCCAGTTTGAGTGTTTGTGTGTGCTTTGGGGACCTTTAACAGAATGTGACTGGGAGAATGGGTGTTGTATGTGGAGGATGTGGGCTGCAGTAGATATCTAAGATAGGGGGGAGTGAGGCCTAAGAGGGTTTTATAAATAAGCATCACCCAGTGGGTCTTCCGATGGGTATACAGAGATGACCAGTTTACAGAGGAGTATAGAGTGCAGTGATGTGTCCTCTAAGGAGCATTGGTGGCAAATCTGATGGCCGAAAGGTAAAGAACATCTAGCCGCTCAAGAGCACCCTTACCTGCCAATCTATAAATGAAGTCTCCGTAATCTAGCATGGGGTGGATGCTAATCTGAATCAGGGTTAGTTTGGCAGCTGGGGTGAAAGAGGAGTGATTACGATAGAGGAAACCAGGTCTAGATTTAACTTTAGCCTGCAGCTTTGATATGCGCTGAGAGAAGGACAGTGTACCATCTAGCCGTACTCCCAAGTACTTGTATGAAGCTCAAGCTCTAAACCCTCAGAGGTAGTAATAACAGTTGTAGGAAGAGGGGCATTCTTATTGCCAAACCACATGACCTTTGTTTTGGAGGTGTTGGGAACAAGGTTAAGGGTAGAGAAATCTTTTTGGACACTGAGTATAAGACTGTATCATCTGCATATAAATGGATGGGAGAGCTTCCTACTGCCTGAGCTATGTTGTTGAAGTAAATTGAAAAGAGCATGGGGCCTAGGATCGAGCCTTGGGGCACTCCCTTGGTGACAGGCAGTGACTGAGACAGCAGATTTTCTGACTGGTCTACTGTATCAAAAGCTTTGGCCAAGTCAATAGAAATAGCAGCACAATATTGCTTAGAATCAAGGGCAATGGTGACATCATTGAGCACCTTTAAGGTTGCAGTGACACATCCATAACCTGAGCGGAAACCAGATTGCATATCAGAGAGATTACTATAGACATCAAGAAAGCCAGTCAGTTGGTTATTGACAAGTTTTTCCAACACTTTTGATAAACAGGGAAAAATAGAAATAGGCCAATAACAGTTAGCATCAGCTTGATCTCCCCCTTTAAATAAAGGACGAACCGTGGCTGCCTTCCAAGCATTGGGAATCTCCCCAGAAAGGAGAGCTAGGTTAAAAAGGTCAGAGATAAGCTTGGAGATGATAGCGGCAGCAACCTTAAAGAAGAAAGGGTCTAAACCATCTGACCCAGATGTTTTTTTGGTTTAAGGAGGTCCTTTAGCACCTTGGACTCAGTGATCGCATGCAGGGAGAAACTTTGTTGCGGGTTGGGAGGTTGGGGTGGGTCTTACTGTTGGGATGTCTGTGTGAGAGGTTGGGGGTTGGTCTTACTGTTGGAATGTCTGTGTGAGAGGTTGGGGGTGGGTCTTACTGTTGGAATGTCTGTGTGAGAGGTTGGGGTTGGGTCTTACTGTTGGAATGTCTGTGTGAGAGGTTGGGGGTGGGTCTTACTGTTGGAATGTCTGTGTGAGAGGTTGGGGGTGGGTCTTACTGTTGGGATGTCTGTGTGAGAGGTTGGGGGTGGGTCTTACTGTTGGAATGTCTGTGTGAGAGGTTGGGGGTGGATCTTACTGTTGGGATGTCTGTGTGAGAGGTTGGGGGTTGGTCTTACTGTTGGAATGTCTGTGTGAGAGGTTGGGGTTGGGTCTTACTGCTGGAATGTCTGTGTGAGAGGTTGGGGGTGGGTCTTACTGTTGGAATGTCTGTGTGAGAGGTTGGGGGTGGGTCTTACTGTTGGAATGTCTGTGTGAGAGGCTGGGGTTGGGTCTTACTGCTGGAATGTCTGTGTGAGAGGTTGGGGGTGGGTCTTACTGTTGGAATGTCTGTGTGAGAGGTTGGGGTGGGTCTTACTGTTGGAATGTCTGTGTGAGAGGTTGGGGGTGGGTCTTACTGTTGGAATGTCTGTGTGAGAGGTTGGGGGTGGGTCTTACTGTTGGAATGTCTGTGTGAGAGGTTGGGGGTGGGTCTTACTGTTGGAATGTCTGTGTGAGAGGTTGGGGGTGGGTCTTACTGTTGGAATGTCTGTGTGAGAGGTTGGGAGTGGGTCTTACTATTGGAATGTCTGTGTGAGAGGTTGGGGGTGGGTCTTACTGTTGGGATGTTTATCGTGGAGTACAGGTATTCAAATAAGGAAAAGGCCAAATGTGTGTTGTTGAAATATCTGATTTCTCAGACAACGTTTGCTACTTGGCTAACAAGGAGGAACAGGGTCAAAGATGGGGGGGTAACAGACCCTTTACTATTATTTAATGGGATGATCTCAGTGCGCCTCTGGGTAGAATTTGAGTGTGGAGATGTTTCAGGAGATATGGTGTGTCGGAGAGTGCCGTCTGTACAGCTGGGGAAGATATACGGTTGTATAAGTGGTGAGGTTTTGGTTATTGTGATGTGTGGTGTTGTGTTGTTTTGTATCGTGGGGTAGAGTGCAAAGTAAGTATGTAATATAGTGGATATTTAAAGGGGGGGAGGTTTTAATAAAATGAGGATGTATCAGTAAAGAAACACAAGAACTCCCATTTGTCTTACCTGAGCGCAGCTGTTTAATGCGTCCCTGGCTGGAGCTGGGCTCTATAGGGAGGAAGTCTTTGAACCAGGAGATCTCTGGGTCAGGGATGCCACTGGCAGCACACAGCATGGTGGCCGTCCTGGTCCTCTCTACCACCTTCAGCTGAGGACCCATGTCAATGCTGGGGAAACCAAATGGCAACAGGTCCTCTGGAGGGGGGGGTTGTTATTAGTTGTTATTCAAAGAGTTTTTCATTGCAAAGAATTTCCATTTGTCTCTGAAGACAGTTCCACAGAAAATGTGATTTAGAGTGTCTGTTGTCATGGAATGTTTGATGTTTGATGCCAACGTGGAGTATAGATGTCCT